>NW_014541986.1:200351-280666 GCF_000741045.1 Vigna radiata var. radiata | reverse complement strand
AACAAACAAGACATTATGTAAGGTAAGGTGTGGGCCAAGAGAAACTGTGCCAGAAAAATGAGCAAATGAAGAGTTCTTGTTGGGTAGAGAAATTGCAATTGGTGAGATTTTATGATAAGAAATAAATGAGACAAAGAACTGGATATATGATCAGTAGCACCTGTGTCTAGAATCCATTGGGAAGAGATATTACCTTGATCCTGAGAAGAAGTGGAAACATTATGAGAACCCACTAGACCAGTAGAATGTGTGATTGTGGGATTAGATTGAGGAAGAAGTGCCATTAGACCTTGAATTTGCTCTTGAGAAAGTCCCAAAGTTGAGGAATGTGACTGCGCCTGATAATTATTAGAAGAAGAAACAACTGCAGAAGCCATTGAAGGATAAGAAATTGTAGGAAATTAATTTTCTTAATTGTAGGAAAAGAAATAACTACAGAAGCCAAGAACGAGAGGTAGAAGAGGAAGATTTAGGTAGTAAGAGAATTGGTTGCGGAAGAACGTGATCAAGAATTAATTTTCTTCTGATACCATGTTACAAAAGAAGAAGAAATGAAATATTGTATTTCTTATTGAATGATAAAGAGAGAGTATGATTGATATATATAATTGTTCAGAGCAATATAAAAAAAGGAATATAAGTATAAAAATATATGAACATAAATGCACAGATATGAACAGAGAATAAAATAATGATTTCAATACTATGATATCCTAATAAATTAAAGGTTTAAACCTTTTTTTGGTCCCTAAGTTAAGTTCTGATGTTCAGTTTAGTCCCCGCTTTTAAAAATGTCAACCTTTAGTCCCTATGATATGAAAAATGTATCAAATTAGTCCTATTCGTTAACAAATCACAAGTTTTTCATTAAGTGATTTGTTGTTCATAACACCTTCCATTCACAAATCACAAAATATTAGATACCTAGGTATGAAAACTTGTGATTTATTGTTCGTTAAGTGTTGTCATGAGGATGAATTTGATACATTTTTCATATCATAGGGACTAAAAGTTGACATTTTTAAAAGCGAGGACTAAACTGAACATCAAAGCTTAACTTAGGGACCAAAAAAGGGTTTAAACCTAAATTAAAATAGAGCTAAATCACTTATAAATCTTCCCATATTATTTAACGATTCAAAAGTTTTATAGAGTATTTAAAAATAATTATATTCATTAAATACTTAAACTATATATCATAATTTAATAATTTTATGGCGTGATTATTAAATATAACAACATGTTGCATTCAAAATGGGTAGTCTATTTGCTACCATTACTTATTGGATATTCATAAATCCACAAAGTTATATATATATATATATATATATATATATATATATATATATATATATATATATATATATATATATATATATATATTTGAGTTTGGTAACTTGTGTACGTTTGTTTTTCAGTTGGTACATTTTAGCAATGTGTACCAAGTTTTAGTGGAGAAGAATGTGAGATTCTAAATATGTTTAAACATATAAAATTGGTACTTTATTCTTATTTTATTTATTTATGGAATAGGTTCTTCATAATAGTAGAACATTTGGAGACAAAATATTCCTACCCAAATTGTTCTTCAAGAGTTCCTTTTACTTCTCCTCTGTTTACTCTAGAATCCAATGCTTTTCATCATCCTTTTTCAAAGATTGAAGTAATAGAAACAATCTTTACAACAAGTTATATAATTTGTTATGCTAGTTCATCTCTAGGTGAGTGTAGTTTACTCTTCTAAAGAACCATTCCGATCTTTAATGGATATAAAATTTTTTGGATTGGATGTGATTTTTTTATGTTCTAGACAAATCCCTATTCAATGATGATCATAAATCGTAATTTGATCATCACAAGAGTTTTATTGTGTTTATAAGTCAAGTTTAAATAATGTGATGTTAATGTGATAACTTTTTGGCAAGTATACCAAATCGTTACAAGTAATACAGTGATAAAGTTAAGAGTATCGTTCTCCCAAGGGAATTTGTGTTATGTTATTCAATTTAATATTATTTATCAAAATCAATTTAACAACAAATGATTCGGTGAATTAACAATAAGAAATTACAGAATATTTAAATTTGAAATTAAAAGTTGGAATAAAGCTTCGTTAATTAGAATTGACTTCATGACCACATTACACTAACTTATCTGAACAATATAATTTGCGTTCAAACATTAACATCACAATATCTTGGTTTAATCCCTTAAAAAAAGTTCTAAAGAATTATGCTCAATTATTAATTCCTTAAGTAATTAAACATAAACTTTGCATTAAGATCTGATGTTTACCAATGACCAGTAGAATTGAAACTATTCCTAGCATCGTTCCTTCTGGTTGCTTTTCTTACATTCATACTCAAATTTACTTCCCAGTACCATTTGAATATATTAAATACATCATACTTCCGTATAATGACAAGTAAAACAAGAAAAACATATGAACAGAACTTATATTGAATAGCAAAAATTACATCAATTGTCAGCCATTACAATCAATTCCAACGAACAGAAATTTAGCCTATCTTAAACATCATAAACGTACTCATTTCAGCAATTCCTTGCATAATGTGCAGTCTTGTTGTCTTGAGAGGTCTCCTGATGGTCTTCTGTTCTTCTCTAGAGCAGTTCTCTATTTTTCGTATGTCAGAAGATAGTTTCTGCCCTCTCTGTCACGTCTTTAAGAGCCACTTAACTTAATTAATTCACTCAGCGCAAAGGTTTGTGTGCGCTGTGCGAATTATTTTTAATTCATGCACTCAACCGCTGTAATTCGCTAAGCGCACAGTATCTGGTGCGCTATGCGAATCTTAAAAATGTTGTCTTCTTTTAATTGGCTGATTCGCTCAGCACACAAGTACTGGTGCGCTGTGCGAATTTCTTCTGTTGGCTCTGCTAATTTTTCGTTGCACTCTGCGAGAATTGGCTGACAAATTTTAATTTATTCATCTTTTCCTGAACAATAATTTACGTAACAATCTACTTCCTATTACAACTTTTCACTGAGTACTAACATGAATAATTATAAAATTGAGATCATTTATAAGTGTAAAAATAACTCATTTTCACACTTATCATAATGCTAAAAGAAAATGTTAGAAACTCCTTTTTTTAAAAAAAAAAAGTTTGTAAAACATTATAACTATTAATTTATATTGTTACGATCTTATTTAATCTAACTAGATTATATTTATCGTTAATTATATGAATGAGATTTTCAACATATTAATTATATGTATCCACATTCAGTATAGTATACGTGGTATAAAACTTTAATTTTGTTAATTGAGATATTTTATTTTTAATGCAATTAGAAAAAAAATAGTATAATAGCTCTATTATAAAATTTTAATTATATTAATTTGTTTAAACTTCGTTAATAATTAAATTAATTTAACATAAGTTGATCTTAATAATTTGTCATATATATATATATATATATATATATATATATATATATATATTAAAGAAAAATTAAATTTATAAAATAAATGACAAATATTTTTTAAAGATTAATTTCATATTAATATTAGTTATTTTAATAGATATATTAAAGCCCAATTACATGTTTAATTATAAATAAATTCAAACAAAATTAAAGAAATTAAAATATTTGTACTAAGGTTATAATTTTTTTGTTGTATTAAAAAAATTAAAGTGTGGAAACTTTTGACTGAATTTTGATTATGATAAAGTTATTTAGGGTCGTTTAAATCCTTTTAACATGTGGGGGCCATAATTATATCAAGCCTCCTTAATTATAGAATACCTTTTGCACCACTCACCCAAAGAAGAAAAATTATAGTAAGCCATAATTGTTGCTTCCCATGGGTTAGTCAAAATATTTCCCTTTGAAGCTCAAAATCAAACGCACCCATAAAAATCACAAAAAGTTCAAATACCAAAACATAATTTTATTTGGATATAAAAAGTACCATCTCATCATCAATGTGATTTTTGAGATTCTCATGCTTTTAATCATTTTTTTTGTTAATCATTAAAAGGGGCTAAATGTCACCAATTATTTTACAACTTATGTATATAAGGTAAATTTTCTAGGATCAAAAAATTAGTTATTTATTTATTTGATTAAATTATAAACTATTTTGATTAATATAAACTATTTTGATGAAATGATTGTTTGGTAGTTTGTGAAATTGATGTATATTGTTGAATTTTAGTAAAATGTTTGTTATTGTTCTTTTTAAGTGTTTTAAAAGATGATTTGTGGTTGTGTAATTGTGTTTGATTTCATGATTGTTGGTGGACTTGTATGAAGTTGTGTTAAACTTCAAATTTTATGATGGATTGTGTTATTGAGATGTGTGGTGGTGTTGTTTTGGGTTAAATGTGGGGGAAATTGAACTAAGTTGAATGGTAAGTGTTTAAAAAAAAATGGAGGCTTTTAATATGAGAGTTTTGAGTTAGGGGTTAGAAAGAGTAAATTCAGTTTTTGAGTAAGTTTAGAGGTAAATTAAGACTTGTTGGAGTAGTTAATTTGTTAATAGTACTTTGATGGTGTTTTGGTTGGTTTTAAGTTCAAATTATGGGGTTTTGATGAGTGAAGTTTTGAAGTAATGATCAAATAAGAAAAGTTGTGTCTTTGGGAATATTTTATGAACATTTGAAACTTGTATGGGCTCTTAGTTAAGAGAAATATGAGGTGAAATGAATAAGTAGTTAGAATGTTGAGTTTTGTGTGGTTTTAAGTTCAATTTCATGGGTTTTAACTAGTGAGATTTCAAATTAGAAATTTTGGACTATGGGTGATGAATTTTAATCTGTTACCGAGTCTATTAGAACTTGTTCAAGTGGTTAGGTTGTAGAAATTTGGTGTATAAGGTGTAAATCTGAGTTTAGGTATTTTTGGAGTGTCAAAAATGGTTTGATGCACTAGTCTTGGATCTAATGATCAAATGGATGCTTATTTCTACTTACAAATGTGTTTTCCCATCAATTCTAATGTTTAGATATCTTTTTGATCATTAGACAAGTTCTAAGTGCATCAAAAGCCAATTTCGAAGTTGATGTCAACTGGTATGGGGCTCAGGCGCCCCTGGGCACACCCAAGCGCCCCTCGTTTTCAAGATTCTAGACGTCTGTTTTGGACATTCTTCAGGTCATTTTGGGAGTTTTGGACTCTTTTCGGAGCTGTTGGTGAGGGTTTCAAAGTTTTTTTCCTTACCTAAATGTGGGTAATAAGATGCCTTGAAGAAATTGTGTTATTGTGTGTTTTCTGATGACTTGTAAGGGTGTTTCTATTTCTTTAATGTATGATCATTAGTCTCATGTATTGGTATACTATGTGAAAGTGAAGCGATATTAATGGTTTCAAAGGTGTGGAAATGAGTTCTAAGGAGGAACTTCTTGGTGTTGGCTTCAAGTATCATCAGTATGAATGCAGGGAGCTCAGTCTTGGGGATTATCCTAACACTTTAATGGTCATACATTCTCAAATAGAGAGGTTTGGCACATGTGGTGAGAGTAGCAAAAGATCTTAGTCTTGGGTGCTTCCAGTATGATCCAAGGCGTGGAACAAACTAACCTTGTGAGTGTGTGATGGAGGTTGCATCCTATGCAAAATTTAATGTGCAATTTAGAAATGCAGTATAGCTAGGAATGACTCCTAGGTCGTCTCTCAAGGACCAATTTTGCGGTTCAAGAATCAAGTCAAACACGAAGGTTGGGGGGTTGTTGAAAAGTTTGTGAATGCGGATAAACAAAATCAAAACACAGACACAACTAATAATTAAACACGGATTTAAAAACGGTTTCAAAGACAGAATAAAAAATAGTTGGTCATTAACTTAATTACAATGTTTCCAATCACAGATCAAAAAAATAAATTTGCGACTCAAACCTCTAATCCAACAAAGTTAACCAACTAAGCGAAGGTTAACCCGATTTTCATAAAAGCGAACTAAGCAGACGTAGTGTTAATGTCAAATCTAATTTACACCAAACAATTACATCGACTAAGCGAAGATGTAACATCAACTAGGCAACTAAGCGTATACCCAATTGCAAGTGCAAATACAGGTTTCACATTAACCAAGGTCAGAGTAGCAACCACAGTAACAGTCCAAAAATCTCAAGGAAACATTCTAATATCGTTAATGACCAACTGAATTAATTTAAGCTAGCATGACAACTAAATTATCTCTACCACAAATACAAGACAACATTAAGACAAAATAAAATTAAATACTAGACCCCAACAAGGTAACCAACAACTACCTAACATAGTTAAATTAAATTAAATGCAAAACTAAATTAAAGAAATCAAAAGCAACTACTCCTACTAATTAAACTAATTCAAACAAGGAATAATCAAACATGTTTTTTCCTACACATTCATGTGACCAAATACATCCAACCAAATAAAATTAAAAATGCAAAAGGCCTGAGGAAACCTCTTGGCCGTGATTTACCATGCACCAAAATCATACTTCAAATTTCACCTTCAATAAGCTACAAAATGTGTTGACTTCTTGTCCCATGTGCACCATTTTCCAAGGAAATAAGCATGTGCCTTAACCATACAATAAAACCATGTTCTCCTCCCTTTCCATGCAGCAAAAACGTAACTCACACACCTTTCACACCAAATTGTCGAGCCATAAGATGTATTGGTTGCAAACAATGCTTCAAAAAGTCCACAAGTCAAAAAGGTGCTTAAATTCTTCTACCATTGTGCCACATAAGCAAGGTCAAAGAAAATAAAAACACAAAGCATCCCATTCTCATGTGCAATTCTTGGTAGCAATGCAAGGAAAAGACAAAGACCAAAATGGTAATCTTCTTTCTATGAAAACGAGCCTCTCATGTGCTTGCTCAAATAAGGAAAAAAATTAAATACACCATTCTCTCTCCTTTCCACCTTCATTTTCGGTTTTCTCACCAACACCAACCTTCAAATTGTTTCTCCACATCTGATTACCGAGAATGAACACAAGAATTCCAAAGTTCAATTGCAAAATAATACAAGCACAACAAACCCAAAGTTTATCTTCTTCAAACCAACTTCACACTCTCTTTTCTTCAAACTTTTGACAAAAACAAAAATAAATCCCTAGCTTTCCTTGCAAAATCGTCCAACCATCATCATCAAACACAATGTCCAACTCAAAATATTGCTTCCAACCATCAAACAAAAGCACAAGAAGAAAATGGTTCAAACCTCAAACACCCACACACCAACTCAAGCTTTCTTCACTACTAAGCTCAACAACAATTCATTTTCGTCATCCAATCCAAGAAACTCAAAGTAAATACGAAAATATGGCAGCAAAGGAGGAGAAAAATGAAATAGCTCTTCATTCAAACCAAAGACCCATCATGAAAATGCAAAGAAACAACCTCAAGACTCAAGCTCATGCTCTTAACTTTCAAGAAGAAATGAATGGAAAAGGAGTATGGTTCTCACTTCCACCAAGAAAAGATAAACAAGATTCAAGCAAAAGAAGAAGAAAAATGCATCCTTGTTCATTCAAGAGTTGAAAACCGTAGCACACCCAAGCTCTCCATGAGAGTGTTCAAAACATAAGCAAAATGAAGTGTAAAAGTGTGCTCAAGAGTGTGTCTCGGTAATTGCACTCTAAAATGTCGTCCCACACCCTAAAATGGTGGGGTCCACCTCTAAAAGAAACCCTAAAGTCTATGCCAAGTGTCCCTTAAAGTTTGGGCCCATCATAAAATTTGCCAACATTGGCCTAATGCTCAAAATCCTAATTAAAGTTCCTAAACAACTAAGTTACAATTTAATTAAAATTTAAATGACTAATTGTTGAGTCTTTAATGTGCACGCCACCATTCTAATGCTCCAAATGATGTTTCCCAAAATTTCCCTACAACCAAAAATGCAATTAATCAACTCAGAAAATTCAAATTAGCGAAAATACGAATTTTCGACCAAATTAAGCAAAATTAGGAAAAACGGGGAAATAACGGACAGTTAAACACAATTCCCTGATTTATTTAAGTGCAATAAACTAAATACAGTCAACAAAATATCGACTCATCAGTGTGGTAGGGTGAAACCTGTTGGCAATGACTTTTCAAAGAAGTAGAGGCCACCACAATTGCACAACCCATCATAGCTCGACATTCGTTCTAATCCGGATAGTCAGTCTAGGTCCTTGTATATTAGGATGTGTGGGTTGATGTATGTTATATGTGATTCATGTACACATTATTCTAAATGCTACTTGACTTGTTTTGTATCTAACTTACCATTGTGTTTATGTAATGTTTGTACGTGCTTGTGCTTAAGTTTGACGATGATCATCTGGTAGGTGTCAATAAAGGGTGAGGAGGTGAATGTAGAGGCAGGTTCTTGATGGAGATGCCCCTGATGCATAAATAGATTGGTAGTTATCTATTTTAGATCTTTCTTCTTTTGGTTGTTGAGATTACCACTCTTGTATATAGTTTTAACGTAACTATATTGTATATAAAGTTTAAATTTATTGTTGTGTTTAGATGACTGTAGATATTACTTTATATTCCTGTCCATAACTGATCTATTATATTAAATTTGTAATAGCTAGTATATAATTTAATACTATATTTTGAGATGTTACCATTTTTCTATAGTCTAAAAAAATATTTAAAAATTACGTGAGTAAATTAGTTTAATAGAATGATAAAGTTATAATTTGTGAACGTGATTGGTCCAATCCATCACTAAATTCACTTTATCATCTCATTTATATATATATATATATATATATATATATATATATATATATATATATATATATATATATATATATATATATAAAAGATATAATATTAATAATATCTTAAATTGTTAGAAATAATAAAAATTGAAGTTTACTATTAATATTAATTTATAATTAATTTAATATTCTCTCATTTGAATATTATTAGTCGAAAACTAAAATATGAAAAACATCAATAATATTATATAATTGATAAACATTATAATTATCTGTATTATTAAGTTTTATAAAAAAACGATATTATTATTAATTATTATTATAATAATTGTTCATACTTCATAAATAAAATTATATAATTAAAAATATTATATTAATATTTCTCTCTAAATATATTTTATAAAATTATATATAAGATATAACTCTAATATATTATATATGAAAAATATAATATCGTAAAATTTTAAGTGTTACAAAAATGAAAAAGTAAAATACAAGAAAACAAAGACTCATAAGATCAATACCTCAATGTTAAAAGTGATATAAATTAATTTATTCCTAATAATTCCTTTAAAAAGAAAAAAAAATCAAAACTTTTATTCATATAAAATAGTATGGCATAACTCGTAAATCTTATATTGATATTTAACAATAAAAGGAACAATTAATTGATTGAAGCACTGCAAATTATAAGAGACATCACTTTTGCTTTATTAAGGAATCAAAGATCTGAAGGAATCCCACAGTCACAAGGTTTAGTTAAATTTAGGTTAAACAAACTTCCACAATTTTTTTTGGAAGATATTGTTAGTAAAAAGACGAAGTATAAAAGTTTTGATGATGCTCAAAATCATGTCATGTTCACTTTGTAAGAAGATCTTTATGAAGACTTGTATTATGTGTTAAAGCTTTTGTAATAAGTAGTTTCATGTATATAAGACCTTGTATGTTGTTTGATTCCATGTAAGTTATGTTTTAAAATTTGTTTTGGAGTTAAAAAGCTCTACAATAATCAATTAACTACTAGACATAATCGATTATCACAAAAAGATTTTCTTAAAGGTTGCTAAAAATTCAATTTTTAGCTATGAAATAATCAATTAGCAAACTATGATAGTCAATTATCAATAATCGATTATGGCTTACTATAATTGATTATCACGATTAGCCGTGGAAGTTTTTGAGCATGTATTTTATAGTTGTGCATTCACTAAATGCATAATCGATTACCTTAATTAGATAATTGATTATCACACGAGAATAAACTGACAACGAATTTTTGGAAGTATCATTGAGTGAGGTATTTATAAAGATGTTTTAGACTCTCATTCTAAAACACATAATTGAACATGAAAAGTAAAGTGTGATATAGGGTTTGTGTAACCCTTGTGCTTTGACTTTGAGAACTCAATGTTGGCATAGAGCGATAACTTTCACTGAGAGTGTGATTAAGTGTTGTTGTTGTTGCTGAATGAAGTTTGTCATCCTTTGTGAAGATTCAAAGGAAGTGTTCATCTTTTGTGAAATATTCGGAGGGGGAGTTCATCCCTTGTGGCCTTTAGAGGAAGTGAGTTTCATCTTTTGTGATAACAAGAGAGGTGTTTTTCTAAAACCTTAAACTTGTGTGTTTGTATGATTGTAATAGTTTATTGGTTTTGTGATAGTGGAATGTTAATCTCCTTTTGGGATTAGCAACTGGACATATGATCCTTGTGATTTGAACTAGTATAAAATTATCTGTTCAATTTTCTATTTTCCTTACTCTTATCATTGTTTTAATTATCTTCTAAGGAAATTTAAATTAGGGGAAAATTATCGAACTTTAGTCTACTTGGTAGGGGTTAGAACTTTTCCTCATACCCTTAATTGAAATTAAGCTTGTATGATGTAATATAGTACAGGGCTTCAAGGAAAACATTCCTATAATGTTATTCTTTTCTCATAAGTCTTTTTCTTGGGTGTAATGATTCTAATAATATCTTTCTGCTTTACTAATTTACACAAATATCAAGAAGCAAAGTATATAAGCATCCGAGTATTTTATCGCACGTGCATTAAATGCTTTAAATGTGAATATTTGACATGCATTAAATACTTTATCCAAACTATTGTTGAAACAAGTTCACACGTATCTATTTATCATAATTAAATTAAAAATTAAAAATTAACTAATTTGATTAATTTTTTGGTGAGTTATAAATTATATAATATAACTAAGTTAATTGGAGATTGATGGGTTGAAATCATTTAATCATGTTTTTTCTCAAATATTTAATTGAAACCTATTGGCTTGACCTACCTCTTTACAGTATTAGAATGAAGATTTTAGCACATTTTCACTAAACAATAATCAAAATTAGAAAGCGATAAAAAATAATTAGAAAGTGATTTTATAAAATTAACAAGTAAAATTTAAGCGTTAACTTGTATAATAGATTATATAAATAAATTAAATATATGTACTATTTTAACATTACTTAATAACATTATAATCTTGAAAAAAAAATCAAAATATTATATTTATAATGGAAAAATAATAGCAAAATTTATAAAAATGTTAGTGTCTTGTAAATACACATGCCTTAAACCTATCTAACCAATACACCCATAAATCTTAATAAGAAAACCTCACTTATAAAAAAAACTTTTAAAATGAAATTTATAATAATTAAAATAATATATTTAGGAAAATACATAAACATTGTCACAATATCAAAATTGTTCAATTTTAAAAGATGAAAACTACCATTAAAATTAAATTTTACATTAACAAAATTATAGGAACAAAAAAGTCTAGATTTAAGCCATTATTATTCTGGTTTATATTGTATATATTTTTTTATATTTTTTAAAATAAAAGAACAGTTTCGAAATATACCTAAAACTGAAAATAACAGAAAAGGAATGATATAAACCTATATATCCTTCCTCTAAACTTGGTCTTCTCCGCCTCCCAGTCACCTCACACCCTGAGTTCGTCCACTTGAATCGCTGAGTCAGTGAACGAGTCAAGCCATGTCGGACGAAGAACACCACTTTGAATCCAAGGCTGATGCTGGAGCCTCCAAGACCTATCCCCAGCAAGCCGGCACCATTCGCAAAAACGGCTACATCGTCATCAAGGGTCGTCCATGCAAGGTAGTACTAGCTTTTCATGTCATTTTTAGGGTTCTTGTGTCGTTGTTTCGTTGTTTTTCTCCGTTAATTTTGTTTTATGTTATTGTTTGCTTATGATTATGGTTTTGGTTTCTCGATTTGGCTTTCGAGATCTGTGTTCATATTTGTAGTGTTGTTTGTGCAGTTAATTTTTTACGATTCGATTAGGGTTTGTGAACTCTTGCTCATTTGGGGTTTCTTTTATCAAAAAAAATTAGGTTTTTATAGGAAATTATTTCTGTACACTTTTGACCGGAGGCTCTGATCTAAGTAACCCCTTGTGATATCTGGTCTCTTTTGGACATTAATTTCTATAGAATGATATTTTTATTTGTATATTTATTTTAGGTTTTTATTGATTGTGATTGATGCGTGAATGGGTTTCCTCTGTGACAGGTTGTTGAAGTTTCTACTTCCAAGACGGGTAAGCACGGTCATGCTAAGTGTCACTTTGTTGGGATTGATATTTTCACTGCCAAGAAGCTTGAAGATATTGTGCCCTCTTCCCACAACTGTGATGTATGTTCCTGTTCATGTTTTTTCCAGTTATGTTTTTTCTTTCCTTGAGAGCACTTTATTGGAACTTTTTCTCTTTCTGAAAATTTGTGTGTTTGTTTTATTATTCCAGGTTCCCCATGTGAATCGTACTGATTACCAGTTGATTGATATTTCTGAGGATGGATTTGTGAGTTTCTGTTTCTGTTTACATTTCCTTCAATTCATCACTGTCTAAGAAGTTTGGGTTTGTGTAGTTTTTCATTTCATATTTTTTGAGATAATTGTAAAAACGTCATCTTGTTTTTCATTTATAATGTTTCTTTAATGTATTTAAACAACATCAACAACCATTTAGTGAAGTCAGTTCTAGTTTTTGAAGACGAGTTTAACTTTGCCTCAATAACTGGAAAAGACTCTTATATTGTCAACTAGGTAGGTGAGGTTGCCTATGTTTCTTGTATTTAAAAATGATTCTAATTTGCAACACTATTAGAGACTCTTACACTGTCAGCCAAAAAGAAATCTTCCTTGACATAACTTTTAAAGTAATACTTACTATTAAAGTCAATAATTTTCAATTATTTAGCAATCTATGATCCGATGATAGTCACTATCAGTGTATTCATTAATTAAATTCTTTGAAGATGTATTTTAGAAATGATAAACTGACCAAAATGTTGTTTTCCCTGAATCTTGTACAATCTATGGAAATACAGGCTCATGGATGTAATCACATGTAAACATTGACAATGAAAACAAAATATTCATATATCCAACTAAAATGCTCTAATCTTGCCACAGTTTCCTGAATTTATATTTGAATGGTGTTTAGGTTAGCTTGCTTACTGAAAATGGGAACACCAAGGACGACCTCAGGCTTCCTACCGATGATAATCTGCTTACTCAGGTCTGTAGAATCCTACTGTTTTGTTTGTTGTATTTGTAGTCTGGAATGTTATACCTTGAGTACATTTAGCCTGATTAGATGAATATCTTAACTGTAAGAGAAGAAAATAAGAGGCTAAAGTGAATTAAGCTTCTCTTATAAATTGAAATCATCATGTGTACAACTTCTATAGAAGCTTTCTTATCTAGGTTTTCCATAATCAGAGGTGCATACATCCTTTTCTACACGTTTTTGTGAAGAAGTTTGTTCAGATAGTATTTATACTAAATTCTCATGTAATTTTAATATTCTATTCACCTGATTTTTTTACTCCTCTAATTGTGTTTAATGATGTATCATTTATCCTCCTCTGCAGATAAAGGAGGGATTTGCTGAGGGTAAGGACCTTGTAGTTTCAGTTATGTCTGCAATGGGTGAGGAGCAGATCAATGCCCTGAAGGATATTGGGCCAAAGAACTAGCCTCGGTTGCCCATAGTTTGTTGTTTTCATTTAAGCAAAGTTATATATTTCTGTACGATCTTTGTTAAATCCGAGTTTATGGACTCAGACTAGTTTTGCCAACCGTAATGATGTGACATAACCTTTTTCAGTTCCCTTGCTGTCTTGAGATTTTTGAGATAAATTAGGAGTCTACTATTAAAAGTTATCATTGTTTTCCCTTATTCTGCATTTTAACTCCGATATGCGTGGGATCGTTACAACAAAATTCAAAATATTTTAAGATTTTGTGCAACTGCAAATATTCATAGCAACAGACTTTGATGAATTTACCAATTTGGCTTGCGAAAAATATTTTAAGATTGTGTAACAAATATTCGTTATAAAGTATGTATGCAATTCTCTCATCCTAAAATAACATTCAACTTTGTTTAAAGTTCCTTTTGAAGTATGAGCAGTTGTAGTAGTCGTTTTGAAGTTTTAGGAAAAGCTAAAGAAACTATGGAACTGGTATGGAAAGAGTTGCCCAGGAGCAATGCTCATTGATGGAAGACTGTTTTCGTATCTTGCCAATTTTGTTTAATTATATTACCGCTATAACTTCAAATATAATAGGAGGAAAAAAATCACGTGTACCACAAGTACATGATACATCATGTTATGACACTTTATCCTGTTTGGTTGAGGGGAAAGAACCAGAGGAGAAAAATATGTTGGTCAAAAATATAAACAATAGAAAGATAAAATTATTTTGTTTTCTTTAAAGATCAAAAATAAATTTACCCCTTTTATCTATATAAACATGTTTAGTGTTTTTCTTTCTGTTTTACATGTATGTATGTTGGATGTGATGTAATTGATTGAAAATATTGCCTATATTACATAATCTATTGGTGATCTTGACATTTTCTTTTCTGACCATATAATTAATTATGATGCATTATTAATAAATGAAGATAGAAAAGAGAGGTGTTAGTTTTGATTCATCAAGAAAGAAAATGAATAATTAAGTTTTCCTTTATCCAACATTCGTGGAGTATGTCAAACACTTTAAAGTTGATGTTCACTATAACCATTATTTACATAATATGTTAATGATGTGAGTCATTTCATATTAGAAAACAATAATTTAAGGTGTAGATAGATAAAGTCATGCATGTAGAAAGTAGAAAATATAAGTAATAGGTATCTTCCTATGATTTTATTACTTACGGTTACTAAATATGTCTTTTATGTCCATTAGATGGATGATGTTGATTTTTAATTTGCAAGATTAACTTTGTTCATTCAAACTTGTATAAGAAACTCCATGATAGTGTGAATGACTTGTGTAATTATTGGAATGCTTGAAATAATATTATAACATAATGAAATTAAAGCATATAATGTTCTTGATAATTATTTGGGAGAAGCTTCTTACATAATGGGTTTTACAAAATAGGATATTATATAAGAAAATTGATAAAACTTTTTGTGAGTTGTGAAGAGATTATCAATCCAATCTTAAGTATCGAAGAGTGTGAGACGTTTTAGTTGGAGTAATGATATTCAAACCTAAGAAAAAGAAATGATACTTGAACATAAGAAAAGAAAAATAGGTTCTAAAATTTTTGATTGTATATTCTTAGGTTATGTGTAACATGATGTTGCTTATAAATTTCTTGGTCTTTAAAGTGATTGAGTAGAATACAATACTGGAAACAAAAAATGTTCAGTTCTTTGAACATGTTTTTTCATTTAAAGGTTAGTGAAATATCTGAACAACTTATAGATATATCAATAAATACACTGAATTTTTTGTTGTACTACAATTTTTTGTTATACTACAAGGATATAATGATGTTAATTGGATCCATTAGTATTTACAGGTACAT
The DNA here is from genome assembly GCF_000741045.1 of Vigna radiata var. radiata. Lineage (NCBI taxonomy): Eukaryota > Viridiplantae > Streptophyta > Magnoliopsida > Fabales > Fabaceae > Vigna > Vigna radiata. The sequence continues at coordinate 265,108 of NW_014541986.1, read as the reverse complement.
TTGCAGGTGGTGCATTTACATGAAAATCATTCAGACAAACAATTATTGCAATATCCAATAAGGATTTAGAGCTTATTGCTCTTAAAATAGCTAATTAATAGTAAAGTTAAGTGGTTGAAACTTTTCTTAGTAAAGATTCCTTAGGAATGAAACCAACTTCATTTGTTCAATACATTTTGATTATCAATTGACAATAGCTATAGCTAAAAACAAAACTTAGAAAATAATAGACATACAATTTAGACATAATTTGACAAAGCAGTGATTAAAAAGTCAAACAATTTCCATGGAGTATATTAAGTTCGAATGGAATCTAGTAGATCCTTTAATGAAACCTCTAGGAGAAGCATGATTCTAGAAACATTGAGGGGAATGACATTCAAGCCACTAGCAAACAAACAAATGATAAAAACTCAACCTATATGATTGGGGATCCCATGAATAAGGTTCATATAGGTAAAAATAAGTCATTTCTTAGTTCTTCTAGCACTAAAATTGATTTTAAATCAATTATGTTCAATCCTATGATGTGTCCAAGTGCTAGATACTCTATTATTGAGAGGTTAAATTTTATAGTTAAAATATTATATTATGTGAGAATTTTAGTCTAATGATTTTTATATCCTTTATGGGTTGTGTGTGATTTGCAACATATAATTAATTAAATCACCTACATGAGTGTTGAGTGGAGCCTCTTGCATAATATTTTGGAAAGATCTCTAAAGCACTCATGAATATCATACACATGCATAGCCTAATAAGTGCAACACAACAATAAAATAGAAAGAATTGAGGGAGGTGTATTGTGATTGATAAAATATTAACACACATTAAGTGTTTTTGGTTCGCATAGCTTGTTATACTAATTACTTTGTGTGTCAAGTTTCTCAATATATGATTCGTTGATATTGTCTACTATACTAATTCTAATGCACTACATCTTATATGAGATCCAAGATTTTCTTCTTCCATTCTTTATTTTTTTTTATCTTTTGTAATATGTGGGAGATTGTTTTAGAAATAAAGTCTTGCGAAAGAGCATATGCCACATTTATTGGAACATAATGCAAACATGCCCCTTTTATTATGAGATTTTTTTATGTGAAAGATTAGCGTATGAATTCAAATTTTATCTTCCCCTGCTTTTTCGATGAATTGTTGATATGATTCCTCTATGAAAGTTACCTCCAAGTTACCACATTTCTCTCTATGATCGACATTTTCTTCTTCAAACCAATGTGGTTCCTCCTTTGCATGTCATGGAACTTGGGGTTGCTACGTGGGTCATTCCTCTTTCATAGAATGTTGGGGTTTCTTACCCATTCACCATTTGCAAATACATGTTCATACCCTCCTTCAAAACACATCTTCACTCATATACTCTATTTTTCTACTTTTCTTATCTTTGGTCCTTTGATCTTTTACATATTTCTTTTTAGTTTTTCGTTTCTCAAGAACACTTACGAATTTTCTCTTATATTTGAAGAGACTTATGCAACACACCATAAATAAATCCTAAAAAACAACAATCATCCATGTCTTAGGAAACTTATCTTGCTTGTGTTCTTGTTAGTGTTTACAACGACGAACATGCAATTCTTCATACATCTCTCAAAGCCAAATGAATTTGACACGTGCATACAAATTGCCTCAATCTTTGTTAAGGCATCAACCATATCCACACTTAATAGTCTAACCAAAGGAATTGTAATTATTGTGATATCTAAAGTATGTCTATTTGAATTGTCCCAAAATAGATATATGTAGTAATATGGACATTGTAGAGAGCAAAGTTTAATAAAAGATGTGAAAATTATTCATCTCTCCATGTCATCTATAAAAAAAAAAAAGACAAAAACTCTAATTAATCATATCATAAATTACACTTTCAAAAAATACACACTTAATTTCATAATCCAAAATCATTCTTGAATTCTACCATCTGAATTTTTTTTAGATCACGTGATTTGCATTATGTTCAGAACTCATAAAAACAAGAGTCAATATAATTTATATATTCTCATGGGGTGCAGGAGGGAATGATGGGGTTGTAAAAAGCAATTCCCACATTGCACAGACTTGGACTTATTTATGAAGCTGCATAAAAAGCTACTATAAGTTCATCCTTTTATAGAAAAAAAAAACACACTCTTCCATCGGCGAAAACATATCTTCAAACTTTCAAACATTGAAGAGTTAGAACTGTTTTGTAGGTCATAGATATCAAAATATAAATGCTGTTTTAGGTTTTTTTTTTTCGCCTTAAGTTTCGTTGTGCAAATTTAATCTTAAATCTCTTAATATTTTTAGAATAGGCTTAATAATAGCAACAATTTAGGGACATTTATTTCATGTCATTTTTTTTTGGAATATGACAATAAGAATATTTGAAATGAATATTTAATATTTATTAGGAGGTTATGAAAATATAATTTTGAACTCTGTATTCTCGTTAGAAATCATATCGCATATTCCTTTCCACAATTAGAAGTTATAGTTTACAATAACTTCATTCTCACTACATTCTTCTATTTTGTTATCAAATAATTTTTAAATTACTAAATATAAACCAAATACATGAAAAGACTTTAGAAAATGGACATCTTGGTTCACTAGAATTAGATCCTACAAATCAAATGAAAAGATGTTTTAACTCAACCTGACTTAAAATGATTTTTTTTTTTTGTTGGGATACAACTTGACTTTATATCAAATCAACAAGTCAATTTAATCTGATTAAAAAAAATAAAAAATATATTTATAAATGAAAAATTATTTATGTTTTTAAATTTAAATCACAAAATTTAAACTTATATGTGCAAATGTTTTAATAAAAATGATGTTACTTTCTAATTTCTTTAAAAATATAATTAAAAAATGGGTCGGTGTAGTTTAAATTCAATAGAAGACCGTGTTAAACGGATCAAACTGAAATCGATTTACTTAAATTAAAATCATTATTTTTTTTTCATACCCAACTGATTGTATGAACTAGTTAAGTCAATCCATCATTCAAATGAAAAGAAATTAGAGATAGCTGATAGAGAGTAGGAAGAATATGATAATAAAAAAATAAAAAGAAAGAAAAAAAAATTAATGTTTTATTTTTATTGATTTTGCAGGAAATTCTTGAATAATTATTATTATGTTTGGCAAGTTAGACACTCTACTTGTGTTGGAAGTCTTCGGTCCCTCTTTTGACGGGGTAAAGCAAAATATTCTTAGGTTGGAGAATGTGTATGTATGAATGAATGAAAGTGTGTAGTTTTCAACTTCAAGAAACGTGTGCCAAATGGAGTGCTAAGAATAGTGTAATTTTTTTATTTTAAAAATTATTTTTTAAATATCTAACTTTTTTATATTTATTTAATATTTTTTTATTTTTTATTTTTTTAAAAATATAAAATTTTATATTTTTATTATCGTTTTATTCTTATATGAAAAAAGTTTCTTTAACAATTTTTTCTTGACAATTTTTTGATAATTGACCGTCTATGATTGGTCTGTTTTAAATATTTTTTTAAATATAAATTCAAATAGAATAATAAAATGATGACACAGATCCTATAAAAAAAATTGTTAAAAAAGTTGTGAAAATACGATTCTCCATCTTATATTATGTGTTGGTAACATTATTCTTTGATTTTACCATATTCAGATAAAGTCAACATTTTGAGTATTCACGTTTTGTCTTCATCTGAAAACTCCTTTATTGAAAATTATGCACCATTTACTCTCACATTCTCAAATCAAACCAATGCCAATTTTTTCTTCTAAACGGACACAACTTTCCTCCACAGACAGATATTAATTGAGTTTTCAGTATTATAAATTTTTTATATTTTTAATTGGCATTTCTTTTAATTTGTTTTATCTGTTAAATATTTAAATTTTTATATTTAACTCAATTTTTATGTTTCATTTTTTTTTTAGTTGGATGATCTCAGTACTATCTAGTCACATTTTCTTTACTTTTGTTTATTTATTAGGATATATGAGATTATGTGATTAAAGAGTTTAGTCTTTGAATTTAAATATAAAATTTTATTTTCAAATTTTAATATATTTTGATTTTTTAACTTAAAAAGTAAATGGATGTAATTATTTTAACTAAAAATGTTAATATATTTTTTACGTTTTAAGTGATTTTTGAGATTGATGTTTGAGTTAAACATGTTAAATAGATAAAAAAAACTCAAATATCAATTAAAAACACCACTTTATAACTAAAAAATTTTAATATAATAAAATTACAATAATTATATCAATTTATTTTTAAAACTTAAAAATTAAATTATATCAAAGTTTTAGACAAAATCAAATTCTAATTTTAGATTAAAATTAAAAAACTAAAAACATATTAAATTTTTTGTTAAAAATTTATTTTTATAATAAAATTATCATAACTTTCGTATCATCATCATGAATGATCAAATATATCATCATTGATAAAAACCGTTCTTGGTATCATAATTTTAATACCTGAAAAAAAACGAGTAAACAAGTAAATGAAAAAATTTCTTAAAAAAAATGTCAAAAATTTCAAACTGCAAAATATGTAGTGATTTTTAGTTGCGAGGTCAAATTTTGATGTTTGTTAAATGAGTTTGTAGTTTAATGGTAGAAACAATTATTGTCATAGCTACGTATATCTTCCTGCCAAGCCAATTGCTCTAATTTTTTGTAAACGTGAGAATGAATTGTTGACATTTGAAACGTATGTCATGATAATATTTAAATTGCTTGTTTAATATATTTTTTTTAATATTAATTGAGAAATATATTTAAAACTCAAATAAATTTAATAAAATTTAATTAAAAAGACTAAATCTTGTAATTTTAAACTAAATTAGTCTAAAATTTAAAAAAAAAAACTAATTTCAATTTTTATTAAAAATTAAGAACTAAAAAAATATTTAACTCAAAATAAAAAAAATGTTACATAGAGAATTATTTATCAATAAAATGTTACATATGGAAGTAGTCAACAATGAAAAGCTGAGAAGGGTATTTTGAATGGAAGATTTAACAATGATTTTCAAACGTTCCGTTTATTACCCAAAATTTCCATGTAACATAACCGTATTTTATTTCATAGCATCAGCAGAAATATGTTTTAAAAGCCAAAGATAACATGCACGTCCATGTCATTAACTTTTAAAGTTTATATTTCTAATGCAAATTGAAAAGACTAGATTACAAGAAACAAATATTAAACCAATTTCCAAATATAAATAATAACATGTATTTTGACTAGGTTTCCGTTTTCCCAGTTTTTTTAAACACAAATTACCATAATGATCTCAGCTAATACATCATAACGATAAAAATATATATCAACAGTAATCTTCCTTCTCTTATATCAATTTTCTATCTTCAAGTTTTAGAAAGTAAGAAACATAAAAGTTAATTTAAAGGAACTTACGCAATATCACTCTACTTATTTTTTATTTTTTTATTTTTACCAGTGAGAAGATTCAAATCCTAAATTAAATTAAAAGGAATAATATAATTAGGCTATCAATGTCACACGTTCATAATATCAGATTCATATCATTAGCCACGACTGTACTGCAGACATTGATATCATTTCTTAGTAACAATTTTTGCTTTTTTTAAGTAGTTTTGAGGATTGGGAAGGGACCCTCCAATACATTATTTATGTATAGATTTAATTATATATTTCTAGTTTCTAACATTGTGTTGGATATAAAATTCTGTTTTTAATATTACTAAAATGAATATTACATATATAATAAATTAACTACTATAAAAAAACAAACTTACGAAAGACAATATTTACTCCTGTAGATTCGTTCGACTTCTCTACTGAATTTCCTCAATCATCTATCGTTGGAGTAACCGAAACAGATGTCTCCCTAAGCTCACACCAATCAAGTGATCATCGCAAAAAAGAAAACATACAAGGACAGACAAACACAGAAGTAAGGGTGAACTAGGTATACAAAAAAATCATGTTCTATCAATCACACATAATATGCAAGTTAAAGGTAGATATACTAGACTATACAGACATGACTTGTTTCACTTTTAACTTGATTTGTCCGGACTTAGAATGATTGTCAAGCTATGGTGGGTCATGCACTCGTGGTGGCTTCTACTGCTTTGTAAAGTCGTTGCCAATTTGTTTCACCCTACCACACCCACGAGATTAGTTTGTACGACGCCTTAGAGCATACTAGAAGCCTCCAAGACTAAAACATCCTGCTACTACTCACGACATGGTTCAATCCTCTCTACTTGAGAATGATTGACCATTGTAGTTTCAGGATAATCCCCAAGACTGAGCTTCCGTGCAAATCATTCTAACACTCTAAGGGCACCACCATGGAACTTCTCTGTGAGGATCATAGAATTATGTCCATCAACCATACAGGGCACCACCATGTAACCTCCCTTGAGGATCATGGAATTATGTCCATCAACCATACTTTCACTTGAAACTTAACTCAAGACATGAACCACCAAATACCATAATATCATCACATTGAATCCAAACATATAACCTCACTGACCATACAATATCGTAGATACTTTTACACCATTCCATTAATCAAAACATAGCTCAAGGTTATCATAAAATAGGCATAAAAAGACTAAAACAGGTTCTGGACAAGTCGCTCAGCGCACCAAACTCGTTGTGCGAATAACAGAAAAAGTGGGTTTTACTCACTCTCATTCGCTCAGCACACTAGGCTTGTGCGCTCAGCTAAAGTCCATTCGCTCAGCACACCAAGTCTGTGCGCTCAGCTAAAGCCCATTAGCTCAACGCACCAAGTCTGTGTGCTCAGCTAAACTGAAAATTCTGCTACACATTTTCAGACCCTAAACCTTCGCATATCGCCCCAATTCGCTATGCGAGTGCCCCAAGCAGTGACTCAAGCTCTCCAATCATTCGCAAAGCGCACTTATTCGCTATTCGAATTAACAAACATTATTTCCAAACTCCTCCCAGTTGCATAGCGACTAGATTCGCTATGCGAATCAGCAGACAGAGGGGAACCCTCTTCAACCACTCGCACAACGCACAAATTCGTTGTGCGAATAACCAAACAGGGCACACCTCACTATGAGGACTTGCTATGCGAGACCATTCGCATAGCAAGTATGCATAATCTACAGAACACAAATTCTACAGATTTATGCAACTCACACCCCCTTTACCATTTCTAACCAGTTTTACTAACTTCTAACACTCTTAATTCTTGTTTTATGCTTAATTAAACTTGTCTAGATGATACCAACCCTCCTTACTACAAATCTAAAGTGATTAAGACTCAATTTCAATTCTAGAACTCCGGTTTCAACAACTTAGGAACCCAATGCCAGTTCTACTACTTTGCACATATTTTAGACCCCTTTTATGATTTTAACAAGTCACAATGGACTTACCTAAGTTGCCCCAACAGTCCAAAAATGCTCTAGACCTCATTTGCTCAAAATCACCACCTCACTTCCTCTAAAATAACCTAAAACATGCCTAAATTCACTTGACTTCCTTCCTAACAAGTATCATATCAGAATTTACACTCTGAATCACTTCAATCACAACATTATACTTTTCCCCAATTCCATTCACACACACTAATTCACAGAGTCATGATCAAACATCCCAGTTCCACAATCATACATTCTAGCACATGTAATTTGATTTACTCAAAACCAAAACACAACACCAACAACATAGCAGTATAAGAACTCAATATACATATACCACATGCAACCAATTTAAAGAAGTATTCTAGCTCCCATTACCTTAGGGTTTCATAGTTCAGCTCACAACACCGCTTCTATAGTGCATGCACAACAAGGACTCAACAAAACCCTACAGCTCACCAAATTGGTGATAGAAGACAGCTCTTAGAGCTCAAGATTTTGCAAAAAACAGAAAGGGGTAAAGAACAGGACACATGCAACCAGCAGAGGTTGCATGTCCAAGTTCAAGAACAGCGGAGAACAGGACAGAACAACTTACCCACCTAAGACCCGAACTGATCGGTGGGTTTTGGAGCTCACTTCTTTGTGGATGCTTGGGCACCACCTGATCGGAAATCCACTGGCTCATTGAGAAGAAGTGGTAGAGAGAAGGTAGAGAATACTTAAGAACAAGTTTTCTAAAGAGATGGTGTGCTTACGGTAATGAACCAAAATATTAAAAATCTATTTATGCTATTGGATGTGTTTTACCATCAAAGCCTGGTTTCATTAGAGTAATGCACCTATCAACTCTTTAACTTTATTTTTCAGGTCTTTACATTAGAAGTCCTATAGAGATAAGGCTGATTTATAATATATAAGTAAAGTATAAATTTTACCTTACAAATCGGTTTTATAGAATTGAATTATGTTTAAAATTCACTTCTTAATATGTTAGTTATAATTTAGATATTATTATAATTTGTACAACGAAATCTATGGTTAAGTTAAGCTTAAAATTTGATTCTTAACCGTTTAGAGTTATTTTCGGTTGTAAGTTCCAAAACTTTTAATAACTATTGGGTATGTTTTCCTTTTCTTTGTTTTTTTTGAAAAAATATTTTACTTTCATTTCATAATACAATAATTTAAATTTTTTATTCTGATAAAGTTAATTTAAAGATGTATTTATATACTAATAAACAACAATAATAATGTTATTATAGTGATAAAAATAATAATATTAATAAGGACAATAGGTGTAATAAAGATAAATAATGTGGTGATCATAAAATAAAAATAACAACTAATGGTAATCTAAAAATAACAATTAGTGGTAATAAAAACGATAATAATATTGATTGTAACAAATATTGTTATTAAATAAAAAATATATTATTTTTTCAAAATTAAGTATACAAATAGTTTTTCCATGATTTGGAAGATGAATATTGTTACTATTATATTTAATAATTTTTCATTGCTTATGAATTAAGATCAATTATAATTTAAATATTTTTTCATTCTGTTATTGTTTGAGATGTTTTTTAAAATTAAAATTACTGAGTTTATATTTAACCCAATTTTTGTTGAACGTGTTTTAATTTTCTTATTCCAATTATGTATATTAAGATTTTTTAAGTATCATATTTATACAATTTTTGTTTCTTTGAAAGTCTTGCATTAGATATTCAACTAATGTAACACCTATCAAATGACGTCGCAATAAACATATTTTTTTGGATAATGATATTTAGAGAACATTTTTTTGACAACATTTGAACATTGATTACGTGTCAATCTGAATTACTCCACAATAATGTTTATGATTATTATTATTGATTATGGAATAATTTTTGACCAATCACAGATTGACACGTAATCAATGTTCAAATGTTGTCTAAATATCATTATCCATTTTTTTTACTTAGACCAACTTAATTACACTTTGTCTCTCATAATTTCCATAAAAAATATAATTAATGATTAAGTTACAGGCAATATATTACCATCATAATACCTTATAATATCATGTTATTCAAAATTTAACAGACTACTTATGGAAGAATACAAATGTTCAATTATGATAATTGGATAACCTAATTATTAAATAAAAATTGAGAGTGAAAATAAAGAAATATTGTAAACAGGAGACTAAAAATAAAATTAAATTTTGTTTTGGAATTTTTGTTGAAATACTAATACTGTCAAAATGAGTTGTAACCTGCAGGTCAATCAGACTCATCATGGGCTTGAACAAAATTGGGTTTGAAAAATGTAATTTTTTTATGAGTTATTTTTCAACCCGGCTTACTTAGAACCTCGCTCACCGGGTTGAACCCGTGATGAACTGGATTGGTTCACCAACCCACCTAATTTAATTTAATTATTTATTAGTTTGTGTTTTAATATTATTAGTTAGCACTTTTTGTATTATATTGTAGATAGTGACAGAGAAGATGTTTCAAGAGAGAAAAACATTATAGATCTATCTATTTAAGACTCTAATATTATAAATGGACAAGTGATACAAAAATTATCAATATTGAAAATTTATTTGTTCGTCTTTTGTACATGTTTTTGACTTATACTTAGATTGTATGATATTTTCTTTTAATTTTGAATTGTCTTTGGAGTTTAACATCTTTTTAATGTGATGTTTATTTAGATTTGAATTAAAAAAAATGTATTTTTGTTTAAAAAAAACTTATAATTAAATGAGTCAATGAACCTGTCCGTTTAATCCATCAATTTATGGTGGTTCGGGTCAAAATTAAATTTTTTTAACTTACTAATAAGTGAATAAAAAATTGATTCACTAAGGGACTAACCCGCGATGAACCACATTAAGTCAAATCGAGTTATCAGTTTTGAGAAGTCTATAAAATATAATGTTATTAATGATAAATTAGTAACTGTAGTTAATTAAGAATGGTGTAAAGTGAAAATGAAGAATGTGACGGGAGGGTATCACGTGTGGCATTCATTGTTGTGATGATGGGTGTTTGTTGAACGGTGTTTTGTTGGAAAATTTGAATTTGCTGAATACTTGTTTGAAAAGGGATAACGAGAGCGACAAATTCACATATAAAAAGCAACCAGTTATTGGTTTTGGACCACATCTTATTGGACAACAACATTAAAAGATTCCCTTACCCATCATATCTTACTTTCCATTTCCTTACAACTTCAATTTTCTTTACAACAACAAAATACATACATATTTTAATAATTACTAAAATAAATTCATACTCAATAACTTTAATTATCTATTCTAATATTTCTTTAAATATTCTTTGGTTTCAATTTTTGATAAAACAAATAAATATACATGATTCAGTCAAATTGATAGTATTACAATAATAAAGTAAAATACAAACATCAATCACACTAGACATGATACACGCAATGTTTAAATGTAGTTTACAATAATAAAAGGATAATGATATTTTAACACCATTTTTTGACACTATTTTGACACTGTACACGTGTCAAAATGTGATTGGATGATTTCAAATTAAAAAAGTTGAGACAGGGGTATGTTTGGAAGAAAAAAACCAAAGTTTATTTTTTAATTTGAAATCGTCCAACCACATTTTGACACGTGTGCAGTGTCAAAATGGTGTCAAAAAATGGTGTTAAAATTTTATTTTCCATAATAAAAAGGTATAATACCTTTTTTTGTCCCACTTTTAGTTAAGAATATTCGAAATGATTCCAATTTTATTTTTCTATTCAATGTAGTTCTAAAGAATGTAATTTTTGTTCAATTTAGTCTTTTTTCTGTTCAATATAGTCTTAAAGAATGTAATTTGTGTTCAATTTAGTCATTGTTTGTGGTTTACGGAGTTTGTAAGAAGGACTAAATTGAACACAAATTACGTTCTTTAGGAATATATTGAACAAAAAAAATAGGAACCATTTCGAATATTACCAACCAAAGACAAAAAAATATTTTACCTAATAAAAATGTGAATAATACATTCATAAGTTAAAATTAACTCATCTCGAAAGAAGTAATAAATGTTACGTTAATTTATTTATTTAAAAATAAATTAAATTAATTATATTCAAAATAATATAACGAAATTGAAAAAAGTTACCGTAATAAAAAAATAAAAGTGATAACCTATTACAAACTTATTATGAAAGTTACTACACTTATTTAGACTAGTTTATTTATTTTTATCAGATTTAGTAATTTTTCTGGCTAAAATTAAGGTGATCAATTTTTCAAAAATAAAGTTTAGATTCAACTAAACTATATTTAATAAATCCTCTTAAACTTTATGATATTGTCTTGATAATTATGTATATCAAATTTCACATAATTTTTATAAATACACTATCCAAATATAAATATTTACACATTTTAAATAACATATCATAAGTTAAAATTAGGTAATAAAATAAGTTTGAAATTATATGAAATTTGTGCACAAAATATAATTAATAAAAAAATATGAATTTAAATATTTGAATTGATTTAATTTTGTTAAAAATTGTGTGGTTGTGATGTTTAATATATGCATTGACATATAGAGGTTCAGAAAGGAAATATTTTGAACATTAGTAACTATTTGAGTAGAATGAGTTGTGATAAGAGTCGTACGAGGTCCTAGTCCATAGACAATGTTTGGTTCTAGATGTAAACGGGACTAACCTTGTAGATGATAAGGTGATAACCATTTTGTTTATGACTATATAGGATATAGATACTACTACAAGTCATGTCTATGTTAAAATCCTATGTTAAAAACATGTATCCAGATAATTGAGTCTACTCAACTATTTATGTGTGTTGATATGAGTAATTATATTTTATCAATGTTTAGTTTATATATGATAGGATTTAATTGTCTTAGAATAACTCTTATGCATATTAACTTACCTTGTTATTTTCAGTGTTTTTTATGTATTTATTTATTTTTTATACGATGATCACCTTATTGACGTCAACATATGGAAGCATCATTAGAGAAAGATGGTGATGCAAAAGAGTTTTTTTTTTGTTGTCTTATAATTTCCGTAATTGTTTTAAATATATTTTATTATTACAAATATTTAGTTTTGACAATTATATTAATACTATATATTTATATATTAAGAAAATATATTTTGTTTCATCAATTTTATAACCCCTTAGTTTATCATTTAAACTATTAGAATGATACATACAAACCTCCAATATTCACAGTGTTAGATACTCTATACAAACCTCCAATATCCAGAACCAAGATAGATTAGTAGTTTTTTTTTTTTCTATTAAAAAAAAAATTACAGTGCTTTTTAAAGTTGTCTATTTTCTTACTTTACATTTCCTTTCTGTACTTCCTTTTATTACATTTTATTTCTTTTTCGCATTTTCTTTATTACTTTTCACTTATCTCATCTTTTTTTCATAACACTTTCCTTTTAATAGTATAGTTCGATTTCTAAAAATGTTTAAAAGAGTTTTGTTAGTAGGTACCTTACCTTAAAACCCTAGTGAAAAATATGATATTAGAATAGGATATAAAATTGATTGTGGTGGACCTTGTTTAATTCAAAATATGATAAGAATTTTGTAAATATTGAAAAGTATTTTAAATTCATTATAGATAATCAATCTAATATATATAGAAAGAACCAATGTAATATATATATATATATATATATATATATATAAAAGATTAGTTAAAAAAACAATTGATTTAATATGTCTTCTTCATTATAAAGAATGAAAATCCTTTTCACTTTTTGAACTTCGTCTTTTCTCGTACCTTTATTGTTTCTTCTTCTTTTTCCTACTAAAAAACCATGAAGCTCTCGTTTCTTTTGGGTCCATCATCGTTGTCGTCGTGTCCTAGCACTGTCACGTTTCGATTCAACAAGATTTTTCTTCTCTTCCATGCCACTCTTCAACAATCGATGTAACAAGTTAGTGTTTTTTCCCTCATTTTTTCATGCCCAGGGATTTTGTTTGTGGAGAAAGCTCTCTTCATTGTTGTCTCTTTTAAACGCTTGGTGTTTTCCCCATCTCTTTTGCAAATGAAGCGCAATATGGCGTTGCTACTTTACTTAATATGCATTGTTGATCCCCATGGTATTTCGTGAAGTCTCCTAGTCAACTAAATGTATTGTCCATGGTGCTTTGCAGTCGGGGTGTGTAGTCCTCCATGATGATTCTTTCGCGGTTCACTAGTGGTAGTTCGTTGGTGCTGGTCTGTGGTGTTTCATCGATGGTCTTTGGTGGTTCGTCGTTCTCTCCTTTGCACCTTCGCATGGTCACTTTTGAAAATGTTTTTTTTTTCTTTTCAGTTAAAGGTATTAAATTGGTTGGTCCAAAACCAATCTAATATGAGTATATATTAGATAGGTTTCATAATCAATCTAGTCTTACATCAATGTATATTGAATTGGTTGTAGAACCGATCTAATATGCGCTCCAGAATCAATTTAATAGACTTATTTTGTATCGGTGAAATAAGATAAGATAATTAAGTATATATTTATTCATGTAAGGATTGAATCATATAGATAAAATGTATTGTTCTTAAAGTATGTGATTGTTAATAATTGTGAGATGTTAGGGTATAATCATATACACCTATTTGGGATTGTTGGATAATTGAAATATCATTATGAAATTGAAAAGGAAATTATAACCATTGTGAGTGTACAGTGGATGTTATGGATAACTAAAATGAAGTATAATGAGTAATATTGGTATAATAAGTATAGAATAACATAAAATGTTGTTATTATAAACAAATATCGATTCAAAAGTGATTCTCACTCAAGCAATTCTCAAATCATGAGTAATTATTGCATGCACCATTTAGTGTTGTTCAAGAACCAACATGAACGCTAAAGTCACGTTGCATGTCACTCAATCATGACTTGAGAATGCTCTCTCTTTCAGGACACTTAAGACTCAAGCATGAATTGGTCATTTAAGTGTTGAGGTATGACGATGTTATATAGAGTATTTAGAATTTATTGGATTAATAACAAGTCTCATGGGTCAAGCATTGATGCGAAAGTTCAATAGTAAGAGAGGATGATGATGAGAGAACACTCATTGATAGAGAAAACATGCCAATTTATTCTCTTTTGGGACTAGTGTCGCTTAAGTAACATGAGATCATTCAAGCAAGAAAATATTCATCGGTTAGAAAGGGAAAAAGGTCACTCATGTTAGAAATATTAGTATAATTAAAAAAAAAAAATCATATTGTTACTAATTTTATACAATACTAATTTTAGAGGCAAATGATATTATGGATAAATGGTTTTTTTTTATATTCATTTTATTTTAATAAAATTGATTACAAATTACTATTTATTAAATTAGATAAATTACAATTGACTCCTAAAACACACAACAAACATCATAACTCATATAAAAGTGTTATGTTTCTCGCTTTGTACAATCTTTTAAAACATTAGTGTTCATAAGGTTTAGAAATCTTTCGTTGCATTCTATCGATCTAACGAGTTATATCTATCTTGGGAGATAAACACATAATATTTTGTCTTGTCATACCCTAAAGTGTTTTCATTCTAAAAAGAGCGTTTTGCATGTGTTAATTAGACTCTTTCTAATTTTTTTTGTCATTTACAACTTTATCTGATATTATTATTATTTGTTATAAAAATTATTTAGCTTGATTAATCTCTTTTTATCCATATTTCTGTCTTGTTATTTTTTTATTTTATTTTTTCTAACAACTCAAGCTACATATTGATGATGACATTGTAGTTAATATGTGAAGCACATGTGTGATTTAATATTTATATGTTTATATATATATTTTGTATGATGTTGTGACCTAACATATTGTTTTGATCTTTTATAGGTGTGTGGTGAGGAATACTTTGAATTATATTGTATAATATTAAACGTGAAACTCATAATGTAAATGAGTTTTATTAACGATTTAAGTAAAAAAAATTGTGAATCGAGCTATTTCATAGTAAATGCAATGAATCATCTAAATTAATATATGAAGATATAAATCGACTTTTTAATATATTAATGATGAGTGAAATGCGGTAAAAACTTTCCAAATATTATTCTCCCATGGATTTTCCCACAACAATAATGAAATGACTTATGAAATATTGGTTGTTTGATTTTAATTTAATAATTATATTTTCTTATGGTTATTATCCCTCGTGTTTTGCTACAATGATAGGCAAATGTAAGTTGTGAAACATTGATGTTTTTATTTTAATTTAAGAATTATTTATTTTTACTATATTTTAATTCACGTGTTTCATGTGTTGTAACTTTTGAACTCTATCCTCATATTTATCTAATTTATGGAATGTGTGTGTGAATAAATAGTGGTGATAGAAGAGTGAGTTAGAAATAGTTGAGTAGAGAAGAGATAATAGGCTTTGCTTGGTGGAAACGTAGTTAAATCCGTACGAGCCAATCTTCGTCAAAGCGGTCAACAATGGCGGCTCCACCACTCCTTTCCCACCAAATCCAAAACTCTCTGCTTTGATTATTCATTGATTAATGCAATATTTTGAAGTATAGTAAAATTGGAATGTTAGAAAAATGTGTATGAATGAAGCATGTATAGCTATGACAAATAGCCGGATTGGAAACATACATGATTTGACATTCACATTCACATTCGGGGACAAACCACATCAACCACACTTTCTTTTTTATTAATTACAACGACAGTCGTTGGTTCATTCTTCACTCATAAATTGAATTGAATTAAATAAACCCCTCAGCGACGTGAAAATGGAAAACAAAGACACAAGCCACTGTGTTGTTCAGAGTTCAATTGTTTTTTTGTCCACCACCTTGCACTGGTAGACCATTCCAACTTCCAACAACACAACATACCCAATGCCTTCAACGTCCTCACACCAGTTTTGAGTCCCTCAAAGATTCCCTCTTGTTCTATTATATTCCCTGCCACAGCTATCAAGTACATGAGTTTTGCCAAAACAACAAAAAGTACACAGAGCACAAGAAAAGGAGGATCATCATTAATGTCAGAGCAGGAAACCGATTCATGGGGCTTCCTGTTTCTCTGTTTCCTGATCCTTTTCTCAGGTACTAACCTAAAACTCTGTCGCTCATCTTGTCCAGAAAAGATAAGTTTTTACCTCAAACTCCTTTTTGGGTTTATAATAGTGATTGTTTTGGAGAGCAGTATTTGTTATTAAGTATTAAAAGCACCAAGCTTTGTTTGTAGTGGGGTGTTGTTAGATTCTCTATTTATTTTTGTTTATTAAGATTTTCCTGGGTGATCATTGATTCTGTTTTGTTAGTTGTCTTTCACGTTTACCCAGGTTGTGGTGATTGAACAGGTAAATTGGTTGTTGGGGATTCGTTGGACACTGACGCAGAAGTTCTGCTGAAGCTGAAATCTTATTTGCTGGCCCAAACTCGTACGAATAGAGGAGGGTACATAAGCTGGAACAAGAACAGTTCAAATCCTTGTGAATGGTCAGGAATCGATTGCCGCCTCTTGAACGGGACAACACTGAGGGTTGTAAAAGTAGACATCTCTTACAGTGAAATATATGGTAACATATTCGATGGGTTCTCTAATCTCACTGAGCTCAGACACCTTGACATCTCTTGGAACTCTCTCTCTGGGGGGATTCCTGATGACTTGAGGATGAGCCAGAAGCTTGTGTATCTCAATCTCTCCCATAATACTCTCGAGGGGGAGTTGAATCTAAAGGGATTGACTCAGTTGCAAACCGTGGACTTGTCTGTTAATAGGTTCCGTGGGGAACTTGGGCTGAGTTTCCCTGCCATTTGTGACAGTTTGGTGACTTTAAATGTTTCAGAAAATCACTTGAGTGGTGGGATTCATGGCTTCTTTGATCAATGCTTGAGTTTGCAGCACTTGGATTTGAGCACCAACCATCTAAATGGGACCTTGTGGACTGGATTTTCCAGGCTGAGACAGTTTTCAATCTCAGAGAATTTTCTCACTGGGGTTGTTCCTCCCCAGGCTTTTCCAGTAAACTGTAGCACCGAAAAACTGGACCTTTCAGTGAATTTATTTGTTGGTAAGGTCCCCAAGGAGGTGTCCAACTGCAAGAACTTAGTGGTTCTCAACCTCTCCAGTAACAATTTCACGGGAGATATTCCCCGTGAAATTGGTTCCATTTCTGGTCTTCAGGGATTGTTCTTGGCGAACAATACTTTCTCAAGGGATATCCCAGAGACCCTTTTGACCTTGACCAATTTGTTCATCTTGGATTTGAGCAGGAACCAATTTGGTGGCGAAGTGCAGGAGATTTTTGGGAAATTCAAGCAACTGAAGTTTCTTTTGCTGCACTCAAATTCATACACTGGAGGGTTGAACTCATCAGGCATTTTTACATTGACAAACCTTGGACGTTTGGACTTAAGCTTCAATAATTTTTCTGGTCCATTACCTGTTGAAATCTCAGAAATGTCTTCACTCGCTTTCTTAACCTTAACCTACAACCAGTTCTCTGGACCTATTCCTCCTGAATTGGGAAAGTTGACTCACCTTATGGCACTTGATCTTGCCTTCAACAATTTCAGTGGAATGATCCCGCCAAGCCTTGGAAACTTGACTTCTCTCTTATGGCTAACCCTTTCAGATAATTCATTAACCGGAGAAATCCCACCAGAGTTGGGAAACTGCTCGAGCATGTTATGGCTAAACCTTGCAAACAACAAACTATATGGAAAAATTCCTCCCGATCTAACAAGAATTGGAAGGAATGCAAGGGCCACATTTGAATCAAACAAAAAGAGTCTTGGGGGAGTTGTTGCTGGCAATAGTGAGTGCTTAGGAATGAAGAGATGGATACCTGCTGATTACCCTCCGTTCAGCTTTGTGTATACCATCCTGACAAGGAAGAATTGTAGGGCCCTTTGGGACAGGTTGCTCAAAGGATATGGTATCTTCCCCATGTGTTCTTCTGATCCCTCTGCTAGATCATCACACATAGCAGGGTATGTTCAGCTAAGTAGGAACGATTTGAGTGGAGAGATTCCTTCAGAAATTGAAAATATGGTAAACTTTAGCATGTTGCATTTGGGAGATAACAAGTTCACTGGGAAATTCCCTCTAGGGATGGTAGGTTTACCACTCGTAGTCTTGAACATGACCAGAAACAATTTTTCTGGTGAAATTCCAAGTGAAATTGGCGACATGAAGTGTCTACAGGATCTTGATTTGTCTAGGAACAATTTCTCTGGAGCATTTCCCATAAGTCTGGCACACTTGGATGAGCTTAGCAGGTTCAACATCTCATACAATCCCCTCATATCTGGTACAGTCCCACCATCCGGACACTTACTCACTTTTGACAAGGATTCATAT
This sequence comes from Vigna radiata var. radiata, assembly GCF_000741045.1. Taxonomy (NCBI): domain Eukaryota; kingdom Viridiplantae; phylum Streptophyta; class Magnoliopsida; order Fabales; family Fabaceae; genus Vigna; species Vigna radiata. The sequence goes on along the minus strand of NW_014541986.1, from coordinate 246,344 downwards.
TTGGGTGACCCCCACCTGATACTCCCAAAGTTCTTTAACATCTCTGACGATAGAAATAGCACATTACAAAGAGTCTTGAAAAATCCCACAAAATGGTCTCTGGTTTTGGCTCTAGGATTAGCTATCGTGGTCTTTGGACTTCTTTTCCTTGTAATATGTTTCTTGGTGAAAAGTCCATCTGTGGAACCAGAGAACCTCATGAAGAATATAAAGAATAAGAAAGCACATGATTCAGGAAGCTCCGGATCCTCACCATGGTATTCTGACACAGTTAAGATATTCCACCTGAACAAGACGGTTTTCACACATGCAGACATCTTGAAAGCAACCTCCAACTTCACGGAGGAAAGAGTCATAGGAAGGGGTGGCTATGGAACAGTATATAGAGGGTCATTTCCGGATGGGAGAGAGGTGGCAGTGAAGAAGCTCCAAAGGGAAGGAACTGAGGGTGAAAAAGAATTCAGAGCTGAAATGAAGGTTCTAAGTGGTCATGGATTTAGCTGGCCTCATCCAAACCTTGTCACACTGTACGGTTGGTGTCTCTATGGTTCACAGAAGATACTTGTTTATGAGTACATAGGAGGTGGAAGCTTGGAGGAACTTGTGACTGATACAAAAAGGTTGAAATGGAGGAGGCGCCTAGAAGTGGCAATTGATGTGGCTAGGGCACTTGTCTATTTACACCATGAGTGCTACCCATCTATTGTGCATAGAGATGTGAAGGCCAGTAATGTGTTGCTAGACAAGAATGGGAAGGCCAAGGTCACAGACTTTGGACTTGCTAGGATTGTTGATGTTGGAGACAGCCATGTGAGCACTATAGTGGCTGGCACAGTGGGCTATGTTGCACCAGAATATGGACAAACATGGAAAGCCACCACAAAAGGGGATGTGTACAGCTTTGGGGTGTTGGTTATGGAGCTAGCAACTGGGAGAAGAGCAGTGGATGGAGGAGAAGAGTGTTTGGTGGAATGGACTAGGCGTGTTATGATGGATTCTGGAAGACAAGGGTTAGGTAAATCTGTGCAAGTTTTGTTGAAGGGAAGTGGGGTGGTTGAGGGTGCTAAGGAGATGGGTGAGTTGCTCCAAGTTGGAGTGAAATGCACACATGATGCACCACAGGCTAGGCCTAACATGAAGGAGGTTCTAGCCATGCTTATTAAGATATATGATCCCACTGGGGACTCAAATTATGGACACCTTGTGTAGTGTAGCCTTTTGTGACTCAAGATAGAGAAATTGTGCATAGTGTAAGTTCCAATACAGTTTACATAGAAAACACATGTCATACACAGTTGATTCTTCTTGTGTAAAGAAACTCATTATTCATGTTGCAGAAGTTCCTCAATTTTGTTCTGTATCCTTGAGACTTTACTTTTGTTAAACATCTTTCGTGCATGCTAAGCACCTCTGTTCAATTTGTCTTAATCAATGGCAATGTAAAATATTTCTTTTATCAATCAGTCCCTAAGATTTCTAATTATGTTATGAAGAATCTCAGAGCTCAAATACAGTAAACAGGGAGTGAATTCTCCTGCTAAAACAGGTTTCCGACCAAAACCTGACTTTTAACCTAGTTTTTAGAAAGAAAAAAATGGTTAGAAACGAGTTTAAAACTCCAACAAAACATAAGAAACACGTCACTGTAATAAGAAACATGCTAACAAAAGAAATATATAAATAAATTTCTATTTATAAATAAAAAATTTCTTAGCCATTATCATATATCACTAGCTTAATTTAATATATGTGAATTTAATTTAATATAAAATTAATGAATTGGGCAAGTACCACAATTTGACTGAACTAATATAAAAAATTGTTTATGCTGTTTTGTATTGTTTGTGCAGTGAATGGTCTAGTGTGTGAAAAGAGTTTAAACTTTATTCCATCCTTTTCAAAAGTATGTTGTCCCAACATTTTGAACCTATAGAGTCAATGTTCTAATAATTGTTAAGGAGATTAATATTTGAATTTTAAATTAGAGAATTTAATGTCATCAAATAAATGATTATTTCTAAATGAAATATTATTGTATTATTTGTTAGAACATGAAATATAACTTATATGAAGAAAATATTTTCGTTAAGAGGTTTATATATGTTAACAACAAAATATAACAAATGATATATATATATATATATATATATATATATATATATATATATATAATAGCAAGTAACAAATGTTGTTATATATTTATAAATACAATTATTCTATTTTTTTATTGATTTGTTAGTGTGAAAATAGGAAAAACATAAGAAAAGATCATAGAATTGTATTTTAAAACCTTTTGACAGATTTTGACAAGTGTTGTTTGAATATGTGTGGTAAGATAATAGGTTTATAGTGGTCATATGGTTTAACAAAGACTTTTTAAAAATAAAATTTAAAAGTTTCTTTTTTTCTAACATGCAAACTAATAAGTTAAGGAACAAAAGAAATCACCTAATATGATTTTTATATTGTGATGGAAGACCATACGAGACAAAACATTGGACTTTTGATAAGATTATGGTTAAGAAAATAGAAGGAGTTTGAAAGAAGAAGTCTCTCTTATTTTCTAAAATAATACATAGGCTAGATTTAGGTCTTAATTAGGATTTAATTGGATAGCCAAGACCATAGAAAACCTTAGAAAAAATTTGACCTTAGGAGAGATCAAATTTAGGCTAATTTGAGGTGTTGAATGTACTCATGAATATGTAATATGTACTAGTTTTGTTTTGTAAGTTTTACATTTTTGTGTTATGGAGTATCAAGGTTCTAGACATCTATAAATAAGATCACTTGATCCATGTATAACTCTTCTTTTGATTAATAAGAATTCATTTGTTAAAATGTATGTCTTATTGTTTTCTAGGATCATACATCAAAGTAGGAATGGCAATGCGAGATGGGCCAAACAGGATGAAAAAAATAAGATTTTGAGCTCACTGATCTGCTTAAGCCCAACTCGCATAATCCACAACCCGTGTAAGCTTGGGACAGTGCGAGGCGGGCTTGCATCAACAAAGTCAACTTTTTTTTGTTGGTTTATATTTCATGTATTTCAATTTTAACAATTTAACTTTGAATTTGAGTTAAGTATTCAAGCTGAGTTAAACTCAATTGAAATTCAAATAAAATGTTACTAATTATTTCAGTAAAGTAAAGTTTTATTTCTAAGGTTTTTATTTTTATAAATAAAAAAAATGTTAGTAATAATTAGGGATGACATAAAAATCTGTACCCGTAGATAAAATTCGTTATAGGTATTTAGTACCCACGGGTAGCGGGTATTTTAATATCCGCTTATTAACGGATCAGGTTTGAGTATCACACTATCCATACCCGCGGGTACCCACTATCCCGTATGAAAAATAAAATTACAATTTTATTATTCATCCTTTAAATTATTTTCTAAGTAGTTGTTGTATTCTGTCTCTGCCGTCAAACCCTAAATCTCATTTTTTTTTCTCCTACACTCTCCTTTCATTCGCATTGTTGTCACAAAAGGAGAGAAAAAAATGAAGTTCAATCCTAGGTTTCCTATAGCCATTCTCCACAGATCTCCGATCCAAATACAACATGCGTTCCATTCCGCGCAAAATCGAAGCAGGGACGACGGTGAACAAAGCGAGAGCGACCCTGGACCGTGAACGTGTCGCGACGGTTCGATGCCACGAACAAACTGCGTGAAGAGGATCGACCAGACAACGATGATTGACATAGGAGCGGCGACAGAGCGGTTAGAGGTGAAAGGGGTGACTGCCATCTCCATATCTGTTGAAGTGAAGAAACCTTAGGGTTTGTCGTTTCTGAAAAATAAGAAAAAGAAAGGGTTCTGCTCTTCTCGGTTGGCCAAAGGGATGCAGTGGCAGTGCTTGGGACGTCGGCGGAAGCACCGCTATAACTGCCATGGAAGAAATAGTTGTCTCGCACTGAGGCTGCTAGGGACTTCACCTGCTCACGTACCGCACCAGATGGGGAGGAAAAGGACCACTACTCTGAACTTGAGGAAGAAACCCTAAAGAAGGGTTTGGCCTTGGCCCATTTTCAAGAAAAAAATTAATAATAAAAAAGGTGATTTGGACTTTTGGTCCGTTTTCGTAAAATAAATTATTTGAACATTGGCTTAATTTTGTTTCAGAAAATTATATGTTTTTTTTTCAATTTAATTTAAAAATTTTTAAAAATTCATAAAATATTATTTTTTTAAAAAAATTGTGGGTTGAAACAGGTATCCGCAGGTTGGAAAAAAATTCGCAAGCTTTTTTTATGCGGGTATCCGGCGTGTAGCGAGGCAGATATAGGTACAACCTTTTACATGCACGTCGGGTTCAGGTATTACACTATTCGTACCTGACCCGACTCAACTTGTTGTCATCCCTAGTAATAATGATGGTTCATAGATATATTGTCAAAGCTAAAAAGGTAAAGGACTTCAACCAAATGCCACTCATAAATTTCATAATGGTATGGTTACTTACTTCTGAATTGAAAAATAATTACTTTTTTGTATGTCATATTTATTTTCAATTTCTCTTAATTGGGTACAACCAAATTATTTTATTGAAATACATTTATCTCTTACACATTGCACCCCAAATCCCAAATCACAATTTACAATTTATTCAAAGATGCAACATCTTTAAAATGGAACTGAAAAATTATCAACAAAACCATAAAATGTCTCTATTAACCACAAAATGTTAGCCAACCCACAAGACACAAAAAATGTGGTATAAATTTAGTCCATTTTTCATAAACAGGTCGAGTTAGTCCAACTTGCATTTTGCAGACTAAGTATCAAAAGAGTCTAAACGAGTCAGCCCATATTATTACTCTTAGAAAAAAAGAAAGGAAAAACTCCTATAATTTTAAGGTTTAATCATTCAGGAAGTCCTTATTTTCGTGTGGAATCTCAATTTCGTCCCGTTCTTTTTGGATTTCTCAATTGGATTTCTCAATTGGGTCCAATTTTTTGAAAATTGCAACAATTGGGTCCAATAGCGTTAGTGTGTGTTTGACGTGGCACGCTGGAGTCAGTTTCTTAACTGATGTGACTGACTGAAATAGGGCACCTTAATTGATGTGGATAATTCAATTTTTTAAATACAAAGAAAAGGAAAGTTCAAATGAAATATTGGGATTGGGATTAAGATTGAATTTTATCGAATTAGGGATTGGGATTGGAAGAAGTTTGATCTGACATTGGGGGATTCTTGTAGGGTTCGTGGAAAGTTCAATGAATTTCACAAATTGGGGTATGAATTTGGGGATTTGGGGTTTAATCGAAGTTGACGTTGATAGAGAATGTGCAATTGTCATGGTCGTTGGAGTTGTGGGAAGAGTGGAGGCAGCGGAGGACATGTGGACATCAAAACCCAACCCGCCATTTAAAATCCCTCCCTCAAACATATCAGAAAACACAATCCCTTGTCGTTCCACCTTTGTTTTTCATCTTTCCTCGCTTTTTTCATTCTTCTTCTCTATGTACCACAACACAGTTTCTCAATTCCCCTGTTATTCAATTCTTAATCGGTAAAACACAACTTTTTTCACTCTTCTTCTCTACGCACCACAACACAGTTTCTCAATTCCCCTGTTATTCAATTCTTAATCAGTAAAACACAGACAACGATCGCCAGCGATCCTAGACAGAACGAAGCCTAAGTAACACTAATTCTCGACCCAGATTCCACTCAGCTTGAATCCCGAATTGCACACTTGATGTCCTCCTCCATCGACCAGCGTTCTCAGGCTGAGTCTCTCTTCAACCTCTACAAGCAGACCCGCCCAAAATCCCTCCTCCTTGGCCTGACCCACCTCCTCCACACCGCCCCCAAACCGGAGACCTGAACCATGTCCGTTATCCTCCTTCACCGCCACCTCACGCGCCACCACGACTCTTTCCTCTGGCCACTCCTCTCCCCGGTCGCCCGCTCTCCTCCCTTCACTCCGTCCTCCTCTCCTCGCTCCAACAAGAGCCCATCAAATCCATCTCCAAGAAGCTTTGCGACACCATCTCCGAACTCGCCGCCGCAATTCTGCTCGATGACCCCTATTCTTCTAGTGGGTCACTTCTCCCGAACCCAGGCTCCAGGAAGTCTCCCTCCTGATATTTGCCCAATTAGCGCACTACATCTATCAAACCCTACTTCCTCAATTGTCCACTCTCCTCTTTGTCCTTTAACTTTTCTCCCAGATTTTACAATTTTTTTAATTTTAAAACTGCTTAATACACATCATTAAGCCACGTCAATAAAAAAAAAAAATCAGTTGAGACTGCCACGTCTATAAGAGATTGACGTCGTTAGGCTCAATTTAACGGTAAGGACTAAATTGTTGCAATTTTCACAAAAATAGGACCCAATTGAGAAGTCGTAAAAGAACAGGATCAAATTGAGATTCTCCCCGAAAATAGGAACCTCTGGAATGATTAAACCTAATTTTAAATGGAGTTCCTTGTATAAAGCTATTATTGGTAAGGAGATTTTAAATCAAATAATTTTTTTCAGGAAGTGTGACCAAATTATTGAATATGCTAAGAGATTTTATTCAAAAATATTTTCACCCCTAAAATTAATATATTTTTCATACTTTGCTGAATCAAGTATGTAATCCCCTCTTCACTTACCATTTCAAGGTTTATAATACACTAGTGCGAAAACGCTGTTTAACGTCACCCAGTAGACGTCGGTTTCCTGATAACCCGATGTCTATGACTGCACGGTGGCATTATCGTAAATAGTTTGGTAAACTAGACGTCAGTTTCAAGGTAAGGCGACGTCTATGACATTGTAGACATCGAAACTGCCACAAACCGACCTCTAATTGCCTGAGGTAGGTGATAAGACAGTCAAGTGACGTCGGTGTTCACGGGGGCCGACGTCTACTGGGCTGCAACTAATGTTGTTCACCTAATTCCCAGGCGCTTGGACGTCACTTAGTCAAACGGTGACGTCTAAGGCCTGTCTGGAAGGCGGGAAGACAAAAATTCTTCAATTTAGACGTTGGTGTTGAGGGGAAGTGACGTCTATATGGCTGTAATTAATTATGTTCACAAAACTCGAGGGACATAGACGTCGGCTAGAAGGGCACCGACGTCTAAGTTATTACAGACGTCGGTGCCCTATCATAATTGTCGTGATCCTTGACAGGAAATCAAACGTCAATTGGTTCAGCTTGCTAGACGTCGGATCCCCTCAAAACCGACGTCTAATGGGTATTCAAAAAGTCAGTTTAAATGTTAACTTGAACGTCATATTAGTTAGATACCCGACGTCTATGTGACTATAAACGTCGGTTGCCGTAGCAACCGACACCCCATTTCATTTTAAATAAACCGCAGACTCTTCGCGGCATTCAGTTTTTGATATCACGTCTTCCTCTTCTCCTTTTTCTCTTGATTCACCTCTTCTATTTCTCGCTTGCGGCACCTCTTCTTTTTATCTCTTGCGGCATTGCATTTCTGTTTTCTGATAATGTCATTGTCTTCCTTCTCTCCTTTTTCTCTCTTGCGGCATTGCATCCTAGGTGCGTGGTTTTTATTGTTACCGTTTAATCTTTGTCAGTCTTTCATCGATTATATCTTCTGGTTCAACTGATTAAATTTGTTTTCTTTGTGTTGTGTTTTAGTGCAATTTTGTTCCTTTCTTGGGGTAACGTAGTAACACATTCTCCCTTTGCTAGTTGCCTCCCAGAAAAAGTGGCGTCTAGTGAATTTCTTTTGATCATTTCAACCCAAAAACGACCTTGGGTCGTTGCCTAGTTATCGTTTTACCGTGATTTTTTCCTCTTGCGGATGAAAATAGAACTAAGCAACAACCTAGGTTCGGCTTTGGGTTGAAAAGATCCATAAGAAATTCAAAAGTCGCAAGCTTTTTTCTGGGGGAAACTAGCAAAAGGAGATTGTGCTACTAGGCTATCCAAAGACGGGAACAAAACTGCACTAAAACACAACCATTGTATTAGACGTCTGTTAATGCAAAAACCAACGTCTATATGTGCTCTTAAACATCGATCAGTATCATGTTCGAAGTCTTTATGTGCTCTTAGACGTCAGTTAATGCTTTATCCGACGTCTAATTAGTGCCTTTAGACGTCTACTTAAACCAGTACCGACGTTTATTGACGTCGGTCATGGACACTAACTGACGTCATTATAGACGTCTGTGGTTAGGATGTCTGACGTCCCATTGACGTCACCAGTTTAGACGTTAGTTGATTAATAGACATTAAAAATCTAAAATAACCGACGTTAATCAACGTTTTTCCACTAATGATAATTTGTGTGTTCACAACTTCTTACTACAAATATTTCAATAAAATATTTTATTCAAACTTGAAAGAGAGAGAAGTTGGTCACCTTGAGATTAATAAGACAAATATCAAAATAACACATTCCATTTCATCAATTAACCTACTTTTTAATTGTTTAGCATCGAATCCATAAAACTTTATTCGGTGAATAGTACACACACTCATTATGTGAAATCATATTAATTGAAGTTTCTATGTGAATATATTAATTTTGTTTTCTTCTTTTCATATAGTCAACGTTTTAGTATAGCGGTGACTTACATCCCTTTGAATAGATTCATCACCAATCAATCAAATTATGTTGAGTTAAAGGAATTTATTACTTAAAAATACATTGAAAAGTTTGAATTGTTCTCTAAGTGGTTAGTGAACTGATATTTTCATAAAAAAGTATTATGTATTTTATAAAATTACACTTTAGTAAATTTATAATTCCTAAACTTAATTTAAATAGATAAAATTAAGATAAAAATATAAAATATATCAATAATTTAATCTAAATTTTATTTAATTGTTATTTTTATAGAAATTAAATTACCAATAATAACAAGCAAATATTTTAATTTCTTACAAATATGAAAATCTCAAAAATATTACAATTAAAAAACTTTAAATTTAAATATTTATTATAATTTTTTACTTTTGATTATTTTAAAAGATGGGATGGTAGAACTAATCCACTCGAGTGGCTAGTTGTCCTCTTGTTAGATTAATCTGATGAATTAATAGAGTAAAATTATCATTGATTCATGCTTATTTGATAGTGGATTAGTGAACTTCGATAGGGTCTGTCTTGTTATTCTTATCCCAATCTAATTCATATAAATATATTAATCATTAGTATTTGTAAATTTTTCAATTAAGTTTCATTTTTGTTGAAAACTTAATAATTTAATCTTTTTTCTCTTGATAAAAAGTTCACTAAAAAAAATAATGACGTGATAGAAATGATCCATTATCAGAGAATAAATATTGATTGATTAGAATAAATTCTTAATACTTTTTTTGTATAAACTAAATTTTCGATTTATGAATTTAAAAACTTAGAACACAAATTGAAAAAATATAGTAAAATTAAAAATTGAAAAATAAAATATGATTAGACGTCAATATACAAAAACTAAATAACCCTTCTTATTATAATTATTTAAATATTTAAATTCAAGATTACACCATCAACTGATTTATTTAATCAATTAAACTAATTATATAAATAACTCAAAATATTATTTAATCTAATCATATTTTATTATCAAATCAACATTCAATTAATTCTTAATTTGATTTTCAATGTAAAAAATGTAAATTGTAATTACAAGGTACAAAATTAACTTAATTCGACTTTGATTCTTTATTTTGACGCTGAATGATTACCTCTTCCTCATCAATGACAAATATAATAAACAAATAAGAGGAGAAAAGACAAAACAAATTTGAGTAGAAAGATAGAAAAGGAGATACAATTTCTAAGTCTAAAAAAAAAAAAAAGCATATGATATATTTAGAATACATTTAAACTATAAATAAGCTTTCAAATCTAAACTAAACATAACATGTAAACGTGATTTTAATTAGGTTCATAAGTTAAATTTGAAAAAGTCTAAAGTATAAAAAAAGGAAATTAAATGCGCATGAGTTTTTTAAAAAAATTCAACAAATTTGCCATCTAAAAATCATACAAGATAGTAGAAAACTCCACACCAACAAAATCTTATGTCTATTTTGGAGCTTGGAAATGTTAAATTCAATATAACTATAATCAATAAAAAATATAATATTTATAGAAAAACATATAATCAAAATAATAATCAAAGGTGATATCAACTAAAAATACAAAATTAAAATCAATATGTAACTTGAACTCAATTTAAAAAAAAAAAAACATATGGAACCACCGAGCGACATTATGTAGGAGTTTTTTTTTAGAATCTTCAGTCACTTGAGTTGTTATGTAACCACTGAGTGACGCGTTGTGAAAGTTATTTTCAAAATCTCAATAGATCAACTATACAAATTATTGAAAACATCCAGTATTATTCCTTAATATCAAATTACATATCGTACTTAATTGAAGTAAAATTTAAGATGCAAAGAGTTCAAGTGTTGGGGACGACCTTGTCACTCGGGTACTCCAGGCGATATTCTCCATTGTTAAGATTCTCCGTGACTCTAAAGGGGCCTTCCTAAATAGCTGCAAACTTTCCATGGGGTCGATTTTTTCGAGCCTTTGCGGTTATACCCCATACCAAGTCGCCTTCCACAAATTGTCGTGGTCGCACTTTAGAATTGTAACGACACGCTACTAACCTCCTTTGTGCCTCTGTTCGAACAACAAATATCCCTCTTCTCTCCTATAAAGTATCCAACTCAACCCTTAGCTGCTCATCATTCTTTTCCATATCACCAATTCTTCTCCTGATCGTCGGTTCACCTACCTCTACTGGCAACATTGCATTTGTACCGCAACGTACACCGGTAGCTCCACAACACCTTCAGAAGCTCATTAGCCCACACACCATTGCTTTCTCCTAGTCGCTTTTTCAACTCCTTGACTATGACCTTGTTAACCGCCTCTGCCTGCCCGTTCGTTTAAGGGTGCTCTACCGAACTTGTAACATGTTTTATCCCGAGGTTTTGGATGAAATTGGTCAACTTTCTGTCTACAAATTGCCTTCCATTATCAATAACTATCACCCGTGGTAACCCTTCCAAATCTGGTTTTCTTAACACCTTTGTTATGGGGTGGTCAGTCTTGACCACCACCTGTTGCCCCTGAAAATAAGGCCTCAAACAATGAGTCGTTGTAAGCAATGCTAGCGCGACCTTTTCAAGTTGTTGATACCTAGTCTCCAGATCTTTAAGGATTTTACTAATGAAGTAGATCGGTCTAAACTCGGGATTCTCCTACACCAACGTTGCACTGATTGTTGTATCTATAACTGCCATAAAAAGATGCAAATCATGTCCCAGGTTCGATCGTCCCATGACAGACGGATTAGCCAGTATTTTCTTCACCTCGCCAAAACCTGTTTCACACTGATCATTCCACTGCCCTTGGACATCTTTCTTCATGGTTCAGATAATTGGCTTTATCCACTAGGCTAACCTGGGAACAAACCGAGACAAAGAAGTTAAATGTCCTACTAACCTTTGCATCTCTTTGAGGTTCTGAGGACTCCTTATCTCCAACATTGCCTTGCACTTGTCTGGATTGGCTTCAATTTCACGGGCAGTTAGCATGAAATCCAAGAACTTTCCGGCTAGCATTCCTAATATGCATTTTGCTGGATTCAAACGCATGTCGTACTTGCATACCTGACTGAATACCTTCGTCAGATCTGTGATGTGATCCTCCACTAATCGACTCCTGACCACCTATCGTCCACATACACTTCCATACACTATCCAATCTGTTGTTTAAGCACCTTGTCCATTAGGCATTGATATGTGACTCCAACATTTTTAGATCGAACAGGATAACCTCATAACAATAATTTGACCGTTTAGTGATGAATGTTGCCTTCTCACAATCTGGGTGGTACATAGGGATTTAATTATACCCCGAGTATGCGTCGAGAAAACTAAGGACTTGATAGCCTAACGCCCCATCTACCAAGCCATCATTACTAGGAAGAGGATATGTGTCTTTTAGGCATGCTTTATTCAAGTCAGTGAAGTTCGTGCACATCCTTCACTGTCTGTTTGATTTTTTTAACCATCACTACATTGGCCAGCCAAGTAGTATACTTTACTTCCCGGATAAAACCAGCTTCCAAAAACTTTTTCACCTCACCATCCACGATGTGTGCCCAATGTTTTTGTTGAAAGGGTTTAAGGTCGATCGTCCTTCTCTTCTTCGTTTCCTCCCATCGTCCAACTCTTCTCCACTCTCCTTTAATCGTCCAATTCATTAAACGTTCTTTCCCGACTGGTGATTGACTTGCAAAAAACACTCTGACGCTCAATTTAAATATGCTTCTTAAGTAGGTCTTATTGTGATTCTGAAAAAAGTGTCTTTACCTGTTATTTTTACACAATACAACATGTTTCATAACCATCAAGCCCATTAGTTATGCATTAATACAATATATTTTTAGACAATATAACATGTTAATCACTCATTAATATCATATATTCGTATTTGATATGACCATTAAAGCTATTAATTACCCATTAATGCTTTTCAATTTACCTGCTGATGGTGTTGTCGCCTAACCGATCGATTACTTCAATCATGAACCAGTCGATCGGACGCCACAAATCATAAACGAATAATGGGCAACTTCCGAAAGGGCCAATCGATACACTGTATAGTACACACATAACAAAAATAATGAAATACAACCCGTAAAAAGTTTAAATATAGCAAATAACAAATATTTTTTTACAATACAATTTATTTGCATAAAACAAATAACATAATCAAATACATCATATAATTAATTATTTCTTAAAATAAATTATATTTAAATCGTAGAATTAATTTCTTAATTAAAAATAAAACCTAGGTAATTGTTAGAGATATTATATTTAGTTTATATTTAGGTTAAAAGCTATTTTTGGTCCCAGTTTTGGTTGGGAAAATTCGAAATGGTCCCTATGTTTTTTTTGTATTCAATTTGGTCCCAAAGAACGTATTTAGTGTTCAATTAAGTCCTTTTCAGTAACACCGTTTAAATTGTTAACGGTGAACTGTCCAGATGTGTAACTGCATTGTGAGGTGTGATTTATTTGCTGAGTTGGAGTCCTTTGTGGCATTGTCTGTTGGAATTAGGATTTTTTAAAATGTATTTCTGATTAGGGTTATTATTTTGGGAATAATGAAGTTTAAGCCTCCATGCCTCTTTTCACCTCTAATCACCAAAACTCCAAGTTCACTTACCTGCAAGACCAGGATACCTAACACAAAGTAGGCTCTATTCCCAGTTGAGAAATCTGACCATTAGAAACCCGAATCTGCCATTCCATTTAATTGAACGAACATCAGGATTACACTTACTCATTTCCTAACTTCCAATAATGAAATCAACCTAAATAAAGCAACAGAGGAATGAGAGGATTGGTCATCAACCATCAATAACAACACTCAAGTCGCCATTGATGGTGTTGTCCAGTGGCTAGGGTTAGGGCGCCGAGAGCCATTGTAGTTGGTGAGGAAGAAGGGCTGAGCCGCGGTGAAGGGTTTTCCTTTCGTTGTAGACGACGTCGGTGACGGCCTTGGGAGGAGTCACGGAGGGTGTTTCCTTGCGAACACGAGTTTGGAGGTGGAGCCTGACGCTGTGGCTGGCTGTGGTGCCGGTAACACCTATTGTCGCCAGTGAGCTCGAGACTTGTGAAAGCAGGTGGTTTTGGTGGCGCCTTGACCTGCGACGTGCGGCGGCCGTCTTCGTTCTCGAAAAAGGAGGGGTTTTCTCCCTCGCGCGAAGAGGAAAGAAAAGGAAGGTGGAGCGATGGCCGGCAACGGGACCAACGGTGAGCAGTGGATCTGACGACGGCTTGGACGGCGACTGGTGGCGGCCAGAGGCAACCCTGGTGACGTGTGGTGTCGCCGGCAACGTTATTCACCGCGAAGGAGGGAAATGAATTTATTCCCAAAATAATAACCCTAATTAGATTGGAGGATGATACTTAACTTTAATTTATTCCCAAAATAATAACCCTAATCAGAAATACAATTTAAAAAATCCTAATTTTAACTCACAATGTCAAAAGGACTCCAAGTCAGCAAAAAAATGACACCTCACAATGCAATTACACATCTGGACAACTCGCCGTTATCAATTTAGACGAAGTTAGTGAAAAGGACTTAATTGAACACCAAATACGTTCTTTGGGACTAAATTGAACACACAAAAAACATGGGGACCATTTCGAATTTTCCCAACCAAAACTGGGACCAAAAAGAGCTTTTAACCTTATATTTATCTTTATCTTTAGTTAGTTTGTTTATATTTTTTATTTGTATTTTGGGCTTAGCCCATATTTCTTCTATTATAAATAGAGGACCCTATGTGTATATTTAATACACAAAAGAGAGTTTTCACTATATTCAACTTGCATTGGAAGTCCCATATGACCAGAGATAAGGTCAATTCATAATATATAAGTGGGTGCAAACCTCACCTTACAAGGCGGTTTTGTGGGGTTGAGTTAGGCTTAAAGTCCACTTCTAACATGGTATCAGAGCCATCGTTAAAGCCTATCTTAGCAATATTTGTTGTTTGTTGAGCATATTGTTTCACCTGCTATCGGACCACCCAATAATGTCTAGTCCCACGCTCGAGATGTATATACCTTGGCATGAGCGGGTGTGTTGGAAGTCCCACATTGACTAGAGATAAGGCCAATTCATACTATATAAGTGAGTGCAAACCTCACCTTACAAGCCAATTTTGTGGGGTTGAGTTAGACTTAAAGTCCACTTCTAACTTTAATTTACTATTAAAAAATCTACAAACAATAATAACAATATATATATATATATATATATATATATATATATATATATATATATATATATATATATATATATATATATATATATATATATATATATTATAAAGTGGGTTTAAATCCTAACTCAACCCTACAAAACCGACTTGTAAGGTGAGATTTGCACCTCACTTATATATTATAAATTGGCCTTATCCGATACCATGTTAAAATAAGTTATATTTTCTCGTAATATTATATAAAAATAATTACCTAACAACTAATTTTAAGATTAAAATAATCCCTCGCTGTATTGAGTAAGTTGGATGTTATTTGATAAATTAAAAATTATTAATATGTAAATTTTTTTTATTATAAATAAAAAATTATAATTAATGTGTGAGTTAAAGTTAAAGCAGTCTTTAACATTATTTATCAAAAATTTAATTTTTTATTATTGATTCTAAATTAGTTTTTAATTTTAAATTATTTTAATAAATTTTTTTTATTTTAAACATCAAAGGAATTAAATTATTATGTTTACAAAAAGAATTTAATTAAAAAAGATTTAATTATATTTTAAATCCATGTAAGAACTTTCCTACCTAATAAATTTTGGTGGTCTATTAAATATTCAATAAATTTATTTTCCAGTTGAGTCTCTACTATTAAACTATTTTAAATTTTTTTAATTGACAATTCAGTAATATAACATAACATAATAAAATCACGTAAAATTTAATAGTGAATAATTCAATTGAAAAATATAAATTTCTTGAATACTTGATGAGAAATGTTTACTTAAGATTCGATTGAAAGTTTTCAAATTTAGCATAAACTTAAAATATAGTTACATCATTAAAAAAATGTAAAAATATTAATATTATTCAAATTAACTTTAAGAAAATGAAAAAGAAATTATTTTTAACATTTTTTTTAAAAAAAAGAGAAAAGAGAGAAAAGGTTATTTGATTTTGATTGCGTGAGGGAGAAACAGTAATAATGGTGGAAAGTGTCGGAGCGCTTCTAATAGGTTTGTTAAAGCTCACATAGTTTGCATGCTTATTACTTCAAAATTAGGATATGGGACCCACTGCTGACTCCAAACAGAATGTAACAATCCAAACCCTATTAAAATATTGAATTGGAAACATCAAGGTAGTTTTACATACATAGTTTTTCAATCATTCCTTTTTCCAATAACTAGGACTCTTCAAACAATGCCAATGCCTTTTTCTATTATTATCATGCTTTAATTCAACTTACCTTATTTTAAACAAACAAATTTTATTATCAAAATTTAAACCAAATTAAAAATATTCTAATATAATTGTTAAGAAATCAACTTTAAATCTAATGAAATTTATACCTATTTATATATTATAAATTGATCTTATTTTTAGTGTAGGTAGAACTTTCAATAATAATTTTTTTTCATTATTTAAAAATATCTATAAAATTGATGAAAAAAATTATTATTTTTAAAAACAAATAACATCTATCATTAATATTTGCATATTCTTAATTTCATTTTGATGGTTTTCATCTTTTTGTTAAGAATAAATAACAATTACATTAACAACATAAAACTTTTTATATTTTTATTGAGTAATAACGGTTTTATGTAATTAATTTGTTAAACGACATCCAAACTTGTTGGTTTAATCTTTTCTCTTATCATTGCATTGAATACTAAAAAGTAAAATATTCTCAAAATATTGTGATCATTGATTAATTAAAAAAAAATCCCAATCATTTAGATAAAACCATATCTGATAAATGTTTTTTCGTGAGTCGTTTGCATAGAAACAACACATTCTTTGCTATCTACTCTTCAACTTTTTATAATGGTTGTTTTAATATTTATCTTTTCATTGATATTTCAGTTTTTGATAAAGTATCAAAATTTATATTTTAATCTTGTTCCCAAATAAATATTATTCTCTTATAATAGTTAGTGACATATTGATAAAAATCAGGAAATAGAATAGACCTATTTTTGATAAAATTGACCATAAAAGATGCTATTATTGTGTTGGAGTAATTGGTTTTCTTAATCGAAAAACTTTAAACTCAAATAAATATAAAATGGAGGGAGTATTAAAGAAAAGCAAGTTGTAATAAGCAAAAACATTAATGAGAAAGAGACGGAGAAGAGAGAGACAAGTTATTGACAACTTTAATTTCCAATTTGATGTAAATTTCGTTTGTTTTGTGGGTTTCATTTTGGGTTTTTTCCTCTCTCTCTGTCTCTGTCTCTGTCTCTCTCTCTCTCTGAGAGAAAGCAAAATCTTCATTGAGAGAATGGCCCAGCACTGCGGATCCAAATCCCCATTCTTTTCTGCTTTTCTAAGGCATCTCAGAAAGCAAAAGATCACTTTTTGATTCCCAACCTCTTCTGGGTCTCTCTCTTTTGGCTTCAACATTAATGCCTTTCTTCTCCTTCATCTTTTTCTCCAACGTATCCACTACCCTCAAACAATGACTCATCGGGTCAGTGAGTGAGTTCATTTTTTTTTCTCTTCAATGATGTCGTGTTTCTTCAACATTTTCTTGTTTAATTTCCCATTTTTTTGCTGTAAAATTTTCTTCTCTGTACTACTTTTCAGTGGCTTCTTCCTTCAAGTGTTGAATTTGACTGTATTTTTTTGTTCTTTTCACACTGAGCTGTGTGTTTCAGTGATTATGTAACTGGGTTAAGTTGTATACCCTTCCTTGCATGTTTTTGTGTTTTTTGTGAATGGGTTACTCTTGAGTATTCTTCCTGTTACTTTTTCCGTACATGAAATGTTTTGATGGACTTGTTTTTGAGAATAAATACTTGTTTATCATATTTTGGTTTGTTTTTGTGTCGTTGGCTGGGTTATCTGATGGATGGATTTGATACCCTTGTCTGGAGCATCTGATTCTGATTGCAAAAGATGATTTGCCTGTGAGATTTGTCTCAGAATTTTCTGATTGACTTGAAACCAGAACATTTGGCCTAATTCTATCTCATTCAGAAAATTCTTTTGATCGCTGTTGGTGCTTCTGTGCTTGTCCTGCAGTTTATGCTGTGCTTATCATTATATGTTCTTTTGATTATCATTATTAGTGTATGCACAGTGCTCTTCTTTCCCTGTTCAGTGATACTTGTGAGTGTTGATTTCAGGGTTTCTTAATTCTGGTTAGGAAATATTTGCACACTCTTGTGGATTGTTGACGTAAAAACATTTGATATCTATCATAACTTAAAAGTGCCAATCCCCTTTTTGAGAAAGCCAATTGTGACAAAATTGGTTATTTGTTTCCGGGGCTTGTGTTTATCTACTTCAATTTTAAATGTTCTGCAAGCCAGGTAGTTTTGTATTCCTTTCTGTTGTCCATTTAGAAAATGCTTTTAACCGTAACCAAATTCGTTCTTAAAACTTCAAAAGTTTTCTTTTTGAGGGACATGGAGGAAAGAAATTTAATTTCTGGCCCTCTTGCATAGCATTACATGTGTTCCCCATTTCTTGTTGTGGAGATGGGCTCACATTTCTTTGCAGGTCTTCATTACTATGACATCATGTGGAAATGTCATGATCTAGAATTATTCTGTCTTCACAATGTTTTGTCTGATAATTTAGCTGTAGAATGGAATTCCCCTGTGGGTCATGTGAGCAGTTTACAAAACAGTCCAATTGAATCTAATTATTCTAGTTTTTGGGTGCACATTACGTATATATTACTTGGAGCAATCACTTTTCTCCTTAGCGAACAATCTTGTTTTCTCAGTAAATAAAAACTTATGTAAGCCAGGGTAAAGCAGGTGTCTCTTCTTTTGGGCTTAAACTGTATTTTTTTTTATTACTTATAAAATGTTTCTCTTAAATTATTATTTAACTAATAATCAGTTTATTTTTGTTTTGATTGCAGGTTTTCATTCCCTTAAAAATGAGGATACTTTATAATATCTTGTTTCATTGAAATCTGTACATTGTCATCTATGGCACTATTGGGCATGGGTGCAAACAGGCAAAACAATGGTTATATCCCAGGATATCATTCCCCGAGGGATCTTGTCTTCAGTGCAGAAGGCAGCACATGGACCTCATCTAATTATACTGGTGAACGTGAGGATGACTGCCATGGACTTGGATCCTCGCCATTGTCATCTACTTGTCATCTTTTAGGTTACAACAAGGAACTTCTGAAACAGACAATACTCAAGCATGAGGCCATATTCAGGGACCAAGTATGTTAGCTTCATGGTTTCATTGTGTTTATCTTTTCTACATATAGCTGCCAAAAAAGACTTTCTTTTATGTTTTATTAAAAGTATAATTAGTGTTGGAAGGCAAACATGGTCATGTGAGAAAGTATTACCCATTATCTACACAAATTATTAATTTTCATAAGGTTTCCTATTTCAGTCTTCGTCAAACACAAGATTAAACATTTATCATCTGCTGGTACCTAAAGTCCTGAAGTTGTGTAACTCTAGACCCTGAGACTTTTTGAAATGGCAGTAAGAGTTTCCATTGTAACATGTTTGGGTCAGTACTACTAGGTTCTATGAGAAGAAGTTTGATCATATTTGTTTATTTATTGATAATAAAAGTGGGGAGCAAAATAAGAATCTTATTTAGATAAACAAATGATTCTAAAAATTTTGTCAAATTTATTCATTCATTTCATTCTAAAAATTTATTTCATCCAAAATAAAGATAACATTGTGGAGGTTTGTTGTTTGGGGTAAAATTGTTCTTGAATATTCTTGTATATTCATAGAGATCTTAACTTTATTTTTTAATGACTCTGGCCCGTGCCTTGCTGTTCAGATTCATGAGCTTCACCGTATTTACCAGAAACAAAAAGAATTAATGGATGAAATTAAAAGGATTGAGTTACATAAACATACTATAAGGTTGGAGACATCATCGTCGAGTTCTTCTTTGTATTACTCACAAAACTTGCATTGGTTCACTAGTCAATCATCTATTTTAAAAGCTGAAGGCATCCAGTTACCATTGGCTTCTATGCAAGAAATGAGCAGGCAATTACATCCTACTCCTGTTCCTGCTCCTGCCCCAGCTGCAGTCATAGAATCTTCGAAAGATACTACACTATCAGTATCAGCTTACAGAAAAGTTGGTAAGAAAATATTGGATCTTCAACTTCCAGCTGATGAATACATTGATAGTGAAGGTGAATCTTGTGAAAATGAAAGGGCTATCAAAGAGCTCGCACTGTCAACTTATACTTTAAATGGAATTTCTAAGGCTGTGTATAACACTGTTGAGAAACCATTTAGAACCAATTTTAATGGTTTCTCCGACTTAAATTTGCCATTTAAGCTTGAAGAAGAGACAGGTGTGAAGTCTGATGATTTTGGTGCTTCAATCCATCACAAAAACTATACCTTTCATGATATGCCGAGGAGAATTAGACCAGGTTCTCATAGTTTTACCAATGATGTCATCCAGAATTTGGAAAGAAAACAGGATCTCCAAGCTTGTTTAGATCCCCCAATACAAAACAAGGGGACAAAACATGGACGGCTGCCCTTGGGTACTGGTTCTGGTGAGAACTTTTCCCTGAGATTGCCTTGTAGTTATTATAATACATATCTTTGTTTGGTATACCTTTTTTTCTGATATAGTGAATTGCTAATTTTACAGGGCAAAACGGTAGTGACTTGGGTTCCCTTGCTATATTTAATGATACGGAAAGCCAATCTGTTTCAATTGAATCCATAAGTAAGAAGCTGAAACAAGTTAACTCTTCACGTTTTCATTCCACCAATCAAATTGTCCCGGGACTGAGAACGGATATGGATAGCTTTGCTGGAAGGCATAATCCCACAAATGGTGTCTGGCTTGGACCTAGCTATGCTTCATGCCCATGTTCTTCTCATCAGCTTGTTTCTGAGTCTGACCTGAAAAGCTCTAGGATTTCACCACCAGTGTTATGGAAAAGTATTGCATCTGGCTGTAATTTAGATTGTCAAAACTGTCTTCACAGCAAATTTTGCAACAGGTCCAATCTGTTGGGTCTACCATCAATTAGTACTGATGATCCAAACTGCTGTGATCGTGGTCCATCATCAGCTGGCCATGAGCTTTGGAAGTATGTTAAGGATTCAGAATATGTGGAGACTAACAACAACATAAACCTGAATGTTATGCCTGTTAGTTCTTCTGAAACAAAAGCTGCAGAATTTCAAAGTATTCGGATAACAGTTGAATATGATAAATTTCAGGATTCAAGGTTGCCTTGGCTTAAAGAAAAGCCTGCTGTACCCAAGGGAAACCCCACTGGTGAACGTGAAGCCTCAACCCCCATTGATTGTTCCTTTCTGAATCCTTCAAAATTTGGGTGTGTACATTCTGATTTGGAGTTGAATAAGGTTCAGAAAAGTAACTTGTGTGCATTCGACCTTAATGGAAAACCTCAGACACCCAAAGTCGTCCAGAGCCTGTCCACAGATCATAGGACTGAAGAAATTAATAAGATATCCAATGTAAAATTGCCTTCTGATGGTTATCCTGACATGGGCGAACAAGCATCTGTCAGTGAATACATGAAGAATGAAAAGAAGCACAAACATTCATCAGGTATTCTTGACCTAAATTCATGCACAAATGAAGATGAAAATATGGCAATTGATAATGATTTACAAGCTCCTGCAAGTCCAGAAAACAAGGAATGTTCTCCACCCAGAGGAGAATCTGATGAAAACCAGCCTGAGATGTTGCGCTTGGCAGGGCAGGAGCAGGAGGTTCCAGAAGCACGAGAAGAGCAAACCAGAATTGCAGCCGAGGCTTTGGTTTCCATATCAGAAGCTTTGACCTATGATGGTATCCAAATGACAAATTGCCCATCATCTGAACCTTCTATAACTAGTTCTCTCCACTGGTTTGCTGGAATTATTTCTACAGTAGTCGATCATCCAGAGCATGAGGTTAAGGAGGATTTCAATTGTGCCATTAAGGATCTTGAGGACTTTCTGCCTGCTGACTTTGATTACTTTGAGTTCATGTCATTAAATTTGTCTGACACCAAGGACCTATACAAGAGTAGTGGTCAAAATGAGCAAGAAGGTCTATATACTTCATCAAGTCAACCAAGAAAGTGCCGAACAAACAGGAGGAGGCAGGGGAATGACTTCCAAAGTGACATTCTCCCAAGCCTTGCTTCTTTGTCTCGGTATGAGGTGACCGAAGATCTTCAAACCATAGGTGGTCTCGTGGAAGCTGCCAGAAAAACTCCCTCAGCATCAGGTTGCCTTAGAAGTGCCGGCAGAAATGTAGTTGCTCGGGGTAAGAGAAAGTCTTGTGGTTCATCCTCTAACATCACAGACTTGCTTTTGAACTTGAAGGAACTAAATATTGACACTGAAATTGCCATTGAGAAAATGGGGTACATAAGTTGGGGAAAGATTTGTAGAAAGCCAAGGGGAAAGAGATTTCCTATCAGTAAATCCCACTTAATATTTAGCCAAGTACATAACTAATTTTAAAGTTAAGTTCATGGACTTTTGGATGAGGTTTTTATGAACTATAGGATCCTCTTGTAAATGTCGTCATAGACACTTCATAGTATATGAGATTATGTTAGAAGAATAGAAAAGGAACCCATATATATGTTCAAGTTACTTGTTGGAATCAAATTCATTCTCTCCTATATTGGGGATGCAATGACTTCTACTTATTTGTTTGTTCTATTTTGGATCTTTTCCCTTCTTAATGTCAAGCAAATATAAAAACAAGAAACATCATACTAAGACATAATACTAGAGTATTATTGTTCAATTACATCTTTCCTTGTTTGTTGCATTTTTATCTTTTGCCTTAAAAGCCAAACAAATATAAAACAAGGAACTCCAGGTTAAGACATATAATAATACTATGGTTTTATTGTTCAATGACTTTGTCATTGAATATTACTTTTGTCCTGAATGTCTTTTGAACTCTTTAATTCATAGATAAATTCTCTTAATATCCTGAATTTGTAATCTATTAGAAAAAAGATGCCATACATTTCAAGATTGTTTTCGCAAATGTTTAGCACTGAAATAATAATGGTGTTGCTTTTGCTTTAGTTTGGTGGTTTCATTTCACAGACTTGACTTTTTTATGGTTGAAGTAGGTAAGATGACTTTCTTGAGAAAAACGTTTTTCTAGTTTTTCTCTCAAAGATTTGCTACTTTTACACTCTGTGGGTTATGTTTTCTTAGATATTCCTTTTATGATCATGTAAGAGGCTTCAATCAATTATTTTTTATCATGTTCATTTTGAAATACATTTTTTAATTAAAAGTAGGGTAAATAATCGATTATATGGTATTGTCATATTTTAATTTCAGTATAATGTGAAAAATAATTACTGTATTTGTATCAATTTTTTAATGGTTTAGTTTTAAGTGTTTGATAAATTTTGATATTGTGGTCTATTGAATATTAAAAAAGTTATATTTTTTAATTGAATATTTACTATTCAACTTTTTTATTAATTGGAAGACATTATTGTTATCTTATCCTGTCATAATTATAGTTACATATTATTTTATAATTTAATAAAATTGTAAAATAATATAGTAATTTTGTAAATTAATACTGTATAATAATAGTTACTTCATCGAAAATAATAAATATGAAAAATATAAAATTATTTAGTATTCATATATTACAAAAAATTATTAGAGACTAACTGAGTATATCTAAATTTTTCATGCAATCAAAACATAATTACGTGAAAATTTTCAGTTTATTATTGAAGTGATTGAACACCTGTTTGACTTTTAATATTTGTAACGTGTGTTGATTATTCTAAGAATGTTAATACTACTAATCTTGAAAGAGTCTATTATTCCTTACTTTATCTTTTTCATAAATGTGAAATTCTTAATAATTTCTTAATCATTATTAACCTTAATATTGTTTTTATAAAACGACAGTTACTAAAAATCCAACACCTTATATGGTCAATTGTATTAATCAATTTCAAAACAAGTTAACATCAGTATAAGTTATTATTAAAATTGTATTTTTTGTGTGTAATTGTTATCTTAGAAAGATTTACTTAATAATTTAGTTATACTTATATATTTTACTTAATAATTTAGTTATTGAAATGATACTGTAACCACAATAAAATATAAAACTTTGGTTATTTATATAACGATATTATAAAATTGATCGCATTGAATTATCCTAAAAAAGACTATAAATATGCATAAATATAATTATTTGAAAATTTAACAGTAAATCTTCATTTTAATAATGGAAGACTATATTGTTGTCATTAACTAAAATCAGATAAAGATTTTGCTCTATACAAGTAACTATGCAGTATTATTTTTCAAAATATTCACATCAAAATATTTTGATTGATATAAAGTTCCAATAAACAGTAAAATACAACAAATATTAGAAAATAATATATTATACTATATATAAAAATATTTACATTTTAGTACTAACATCCTCTACGTGATCAATATTACTCTTCAGACATAAACCAATCATACTCTTCAGAGCATGCTCTGATAACAACAGTTACCTAAATTTGAAATTTGAAGAATATATAAGTCGAACTACCAATTCAACTTTCTTTTACTAAAACAAATTAATTGAATGTGAATCTATCGAAAAAAAAAGAAAATCATTCTCATTTCTTAGAGATTGATGACATTTTCATCTTATGAACATAAATTGTCTAATATTCTTCAGTAGAATTCATTTTATTACATGTGGTAAGTGCTCACAAACAAGTCATGGTACATTATCAGAAAATAATGAAAAAACAAGAACCATTAGATACAGACTCTTTGATCAGTTAATGAAAAAGTAAGAAATGAAAATGAATTCATAACTAAATGACACAACAAAAATAGAAAAATAAAATGCCAAAATAAGAGAGCCTGTTACATGACAGTGCTGCCTGATGTCCATAATCTCACAAGCTGAACCAAGTCTGAGGTTGTGTTTTCCAATTATTTGTAACTAACTGCTATTCAAACCTTGAATGCCACATCTGTACAACTTATTTAACCTTTGTGTTTGTTTTTTTTTCTGAAATTGTTCTATGCATTGCAATTTGTCACATTCGAAAAGCAATATCAGCTAGAAATTGTGTGTCAGATGGAAAATGAGTTGAAAATGTTGCAGTTTGAAGCATATTTTATAACTCAATTCAACTCAGTGAGCTGTGCTCTCCTTTCTGCAGCTTTTTTTCTGATAAAAATGCCCCACCTTAAAGCAGCTTTGAGCTTAAGCCACCCCACTACAGCTTTCCCTGAAGGTTTCCCCTGATCCTCACCGAATGAATGATACATCTGAGGCTCATACTGAAGGCTATAAGCGTAACAACCCTCATTAGAATGACCAAGATTCCCTGTCATGTTCACTCCAGCATTGATTGTCTTAAGTAACCTCTGCATATCATCACTCTCCAACATCTCTGAACTCCTCAGAC
The DNA here is from genome assembly GCF_000741045.1 of Vigna radiata var. radiata. Taxonomy (NCBI): domain Eukaryota; kingdom Viridiplantae; phylum Streptophyta; class Magnoliopsida; order Fabales; family Fabaceae; genus Vigna; species Vigna radiata. The sequence continues at coordinate 221,165 of NW_014541986.1, read as the reverse complement.
GGAGTTCTTCTGCCACAATGTCTTCCAACCCTTGTCCACTTCTTGGCCGGGACCAATCTCCGGCGAAATAAGTGCCAGCATTTTCATGATTTTCACCTGTTATGTAGTTCATGCTGCCATTCAATGATATCTCAGACTCAGTTAAAGATGTGCCTACCATCTGACTGTCAGATCTCCCGAATAGATAGTCAGTCAAACCGGGACTGGCTGAGTAGTTATTTGTTATCTGCGACTGTTGATTTGGTTCAGAGGAGACATATGACACCTTGTTCTTTGCTGAGGAATACTGTTGCTCTGGGAAACTGTTATGGTTCATTATCTGAGTGGCCAAAGCTCTTGATCCCTTTTTCGAATTAGTGAGCGAATTTAAAACTTTTCCATCGTATTCTACAACTTGGTCCCAATTGTCATATGCTTTCTTCACCAGGGAATCCACAGACATCTGTAAATCAAACTCTGAATAAATGAGCTAATGTAGTTTACAAGACATGTCAATCACATACTACAAATTCTGTTTTCAGTTATCACAAAATTAACCTTCTGATTTGGAGTAAGTGATTCCAAAGAGAAGAATTGGCCATCTGCAATGAGGCCTCTCAGCTGGTATATATGGTCGAATACAATGCCTGCTGTATTGGTTTCGTCGGTGTAGTAAACAAAGAGCTTGCCACCCAAGACACATGTCTTGGCATGCTCCACAGTATTCTCCCACATTCTATTGGACATTCCACTACCAAGTATCTGCATCAAAGATGGAAAATTGTGAAGTTTGTAGGAATGAGTACTTTTGGATTAGACAACAATGATATGGATGCTTTTGCAATAGTTATAGAGTTCTTACACTTCTTAACTTCTGTGGCTCGCGGACAAGAAGTCGTAGGAAGTCTTCTACAGTTACTATTTTTGCTTGAATCAACTTTTTGTGAAGTGCCCCATCCTTAGCTATACGATCCAATCTCCAAACTTCATCATTCAAAGCAGGTGGATAATGTTTCTTGTATACTGCAAGTTGAAGAAAACAATTTGTTTAGTTGCTGAAAACATTGTTGCCTTGACAAACTATGCAAGTAAACAAACAAACTTTACAGAGACAAACTTTCTATGTTCATTATGCATTTAGCTGGATACAGAAGGTTAACATCCATGAACATGTCATCCGACAAAAACATTACAGTTTGAATAGTCATAAGCAAAATATATGAAGTATTAGAAAACTCACATTCTCCTCTGTGATCTTTAACAGCAAAGGCTTCGGTCTTTCCCTCGCGAATACGAATCTCCTCACAATAACCAGGAGCAACCTTAACACCAAGCCGGAATTTTCTGCTTCTTATCCAGCTAGAATTGTCAGTAAAAGTAAGCTCACCTAAGGTTCCTACCCCTTCCTTCAGACTAACCTGCAAATCTCCAGTTAGAAGTGGCCTTTTTCCATCACGCTCCTTTACCTCATGGCCTTCAAAGTGCTCTTTTGTCCAATCATCATCCACTTCCTCATTGAAGTCACCTTCAAGCACCACCACATTCAATTTAGCAACAGATTCTGGTCCAACACGAACCACACTGCCAGTGTTGGGATCCATTAACACAACATGGATTGCAGATCCTTGCTCTCCCTCAACCTTTCCCCCAGTGAACAAATGAGGCGGCATTCTTGTTCTGAACTGAAGCTGCAGATTCTTCGCCACTGGTCCTTCTATTCTTGGTGGCTGAGATCTGACAATCAAAACGTAATTGATAAAATCATTGATAAGGTATGATATTATTCAATTGAATATCAGTCATCAGCTATCAGTATCGTGCTAAACATACATTTATAACTCGAAATCAAGACTTTCCAAAATCCAATTTCACAGGGAAACACACCTTTCAGCCAATTTATCATGGCCCAATTTTGCCAAAGCACGCTCCACTTCTTCACTGACCTACAAGGTCATGGTGTTTGAAGGATTAACATATTAACCTTATATAACACATTTATATATCTTGATCAATAGGATCTTTACTAATTCAGGTACCTCTAGCTTTCTTCTAAATGAAAGTAACAAACATACTATTGAAATACCAATCTCTAACAAAACCATTAATAGGGTTGTAAATAAACATTTTATAATTGACATATCATGATATCTTTTTCTTTTCTTTTTCACGCAAGGAAATCGAAATCAAAGACTGCAACTAAATTACATATCACGCACTACTTTATTGTCACTTCTTCATCGAAGAAGTGCTCAAGGTTCGAGCAATCACTGGGTCCACTATTATACAGAAAAGTTCTTCATCATTGCAGGTAAAAAGAAAGAAACGTTAAAATTGTGCTGTATAGAATATAAAGAAAGCAAAAAGTAACTCACAATTTTTCTGAGAAGAGGTTCCAAAGATGAGCATAGTCTCTGCAGACTGTCAACCTTTAATGCTTCCACAATCACACTAAACACGATTCGAGTAATATATTGGTGTGAGTGTCACTTAATTTATATTTAAAGGGACAAAAAGTAACTACCAACTAACATACGGCAAATCGAAGATAACCAGCATTGAGAAACAGATTGGGAAATTCATTGGTTGGAAACACTCAAATTAGTTGAAAACACTAAAATGCTAATGAAAGTTTGATATTCCTCTCAAAGACCCAGTGACAAATCTTACATTAATTAGTTTCACAATTAAGAGGAACAAAACATTAATCTTAGAACTGATGTCATGTTATCGAAGATCTAGTAACAGTCTTAACGATACCACCCAAATGGAAATTAATTCAAACACGAAGCAAAATAACCTAATTAAAAGAATGCAACTAATGATAAGCGATCAAAGATTAGAAAAAATGAATATACCTGGCTAAACCGGGTAGTTTTGGTTTCTTTGGATGTGTAAGACGATGCTGTGAATCGTCAGCCTCATCAACTAGCTCGTACCCTCTTTTCTCCACTCTGTTGTTCTTGGAACTTTCCATTTCTAGAAACTTATCCAATACCAATGATATCGGTAGACACTATCTAAATTTAGAAAGCTGGTCCTTTTCTTAGGGATCCGTAGGACAGGTGCAGCCAAGAACCTTCCCAGAAGAAGCACAAGAGTAGAGGGCAAAAGTCTTGGAACCAAAACATAAACTAAAACTTGAATTCACAAACACATAGGAAGAAGAGGATGTTTATTTTTTTGTTTGACATCTGAGGATCTAAGATTACGACAAGTAAAATGTGAAGGCTGTAGCATAGATCTACATTAATTTACACTTCATTTATGTTGAATAAAAAAGTACAAAGGGTTCCTTAGATTAGAATATATAATTGATATTATTGATGATCACAGCTGTATTGGATGTGTGCATGAACATTGGAAAATGAAAATGAAACCGCGTTTTTTGTGTCTCATTTGTCTTTGACTTTCCATTTGGTGTCGGTGATAAGACAAAATCAGCCCTTTATATGTATCTCGATTACATTTTTCTATTGGCTAGCCCTCCATAAATACTAGTCATGTTTTGTCACCAGAAAGACTCGAGTTTGTGATACGGATCTTCGAAAATTTTGGAGTGTTAAATTTTGTTAGTAATATTGATATATTTTATTTTAATATAATAAAAAAATTATAATTTTAATGTAAAAAAATTAATTTTATATAAATTTTATTAATAATTAAGGTATAATTAAATATGTATTTGATTTTCAATTTTTGTCATATATATTTATTAAATATGGTTGATATTAGAGTTCAACCTGTCAAAGATTCAATCTGTCAAAGATTTAACATAACAAGTATGAACCACTTCTCAACATTGAAGAAGTTACACTTTTCGGTCCTCCTATATTCTTAGGAGAAGGTTTTCTTTGTTAGAGTGACAATGTGGATATAAAACATTCATTACTTAAAAAAAATACAACTTTGACATAATCACGAAATAAAGAATAACTCGAAAAAAATATTCATTTATTTAATATCTCAAAATTAAAACCCCGCATAAATAAACATTGTCTTAAAATATTTCAAAAACTTTTATGATTTTTTCATGCATTTCCTTATTTTAAGTCTCAATAGTTTTATCTATATAATATCTTCTACTCTCTTATAATAACACGAATTATACGATTGTCGTACAAACACAAACAAGTAATGGTGAGCTAACAAAAAAACAATACAAGATGATAATAACCAACAACCATACTCATCCACACAACTCAAAACATCATATTCAATCCAGACAATCAACCACATTCTCATTACATGAAAACACATTACCACCAAGTAATATCAACAATATGTCATTCTTTCGTAACCTACCATCACACCAAGTACTCATTTCTCATGTCTCACACAGACGAAAGAAACAACACCATAACATCCATTTTCCACTACCTGACACAGGCGAAAAAGGACTCTTTTCCACTGTCTCACATAGGCAAAAGGAACAACACCTTAATCTCCCTTTTCCACTACCTCACACGAGCAAAAAGGACCCCTGTCCACTGCCTCACATAGGCGAAAGGAATAAAACAATATCCTCCCTTTTCCACTACCTCACATAAGCAAAAAGGACATATTTTCATTGCCTCACACAAGAAAAAGGAGCAAAACTCAACTTTACAAGTTATAAAGAGAAGACATAACAACCACACGCATCTTCCAACCTCACACTAGACAACCATCTGTCATACAACAACAACAACAACAACAAGCATAACATACAACTCCACCTTCCAACACCAACTGGACCGACGAGTCATCACACCACTAAGCAGCTCAACCAACAAGAAGCAACCTAGCCATGTCCAAACATAACACAACAACCAACCACACCACTCAACAACGAAACAACACAACACGACCAACATCACAAACAGCTCGACCAACAACATAAACAGCTTGACCAACAACATTAACAGCTCGACCAAAGTAAAAAATACCCTAGGCTAACCTCCAAAACCCATACACCGAGTTCCAGAACCTCAAAACTAAGGTCCCCAAACAACCCGCTCAGCCCAACCAAACAACCCAACAAAGCCACACAATCTAGCTCGGTCAACTTGGCCAAACAACCCAACTCGACCAAACAACTCATCTCGAACTACCCGACCAACACATCTCAACTAGGCCAACCAACACAATTCGGACAACCCAGCTCGACCAACATAACTCAGCCAACTCACGACCCCAGCCCGACCAAACACGACAACAAGTCTAAACCATCCAGAATCAAGTAAAACAACTCGATAGATACTTAAAAAAATCATAGTTATAGGTAAAACAGCTAAACACATGCTTCCAACATCATAATAACAATTTTAAATACACAACACATGTTTCAAACATCATACTAATAATTAAAACTAACATAGCACAACCTAAGAACAAAATGGAAAACAAATTTAAACAATCCATAATCCTGTTTTAGCAACTTTGTAACACTAAGATAACATTATTATCAAAGTTAAACAATCCAAAATCATGTAAAATAACTCGGTAGTGCATAAAAACCTCATGGCAACAGGTTAAACAACTTAGCACAAGACCAAATCATCATGACAACATGTTATACCACTCAACGCACCACAAAAAACAACATGGAAGAATACTGAAGCAATATGACAACACTACCAAACAGTCCATAATCATGTGGAACAACATGGAGTAGTACTAAGGCAGCACGACCAATGAAATAACCTAACAATTTTAATGTAAAACATCATAACCAAGTGAAACTCAATACAGTTTAATGGAAATAGTTTGAATCCCAGTGAAAAGCATCCCCATTTAAACATGCAACATAGACAAATCATCTCATCACTCAATGCATGAACAATTAGTATAAAAAGGATGAACAATTAGTATATATTTGCTTTATAGAAGACTTGAACTCACCACCCCAAGTTCTAAACATACACCCGAAACCAAATAGACTATAACATTTATATTGTCAACCGCATTCACAACAATTATTACAAACATAAATACATATCACACATCCACATACAACAAAATAATAAAGAATTAAAAAATTTATTATGCACATAACAAGAAACGAACACATGACCACCAACTCATAATTAGGAGGTCTAATCATCTATGTCACCCTTCACTTTTGTATAACTCATCCTTTCTTATTTTAATCCATGACCTCCTTGCCTTTACCACGTTTCTAGATATTTATTTTTCCTAGGTCTTACAATGGAAATATACATAAAGCCCATGCACTATTAGTTGTGACAAATCATCACTTGTGGTGATATAAAGATCTCATCCCCTAAAGAGGATTGTGATGAGGAAGAGCTCAACCACATGCATAAAGTAATATGCACTCTTATTTTTCACTTATCCAAAAATGAGTATAAAAAGGTTTGCAATTTGAAGACTACTAAAAGAATATAAGACTCTCTGATCATCAACTATCAGAGTAATGAGGATGTGCAACTTTGAAAAGTTATCATCTTCACATGTTAATATATGTTTGTGCAATTTTAAAAAATTGTTTGTGAAATAAACCTTTAATGGTATTGTTACTCAAAGCTTTATGTATTCTAAGTTGAACAAAAACATTCTTTATTTTTATTTCAACAAACTAGAAGAATGTATAAACCTTCATTAGTGCATAAAAATCTTTCTATACCTATTAAAAAGGGTTTTTTATACCCATTGTAGAACCGATATACAAGCAGAAAGTATAAAAAATATTGTCTTTTTATACCAGTTTCAGAAATGGTATAGAAAGTGCCACTTTTTATACCGGTTAATGTTATAACTGGTATAGAAAAATCTTTCACCATCCAAAATCATTGAACCTCCTTCTTGCCTTGTTAAAGAAGAAAATTTTGTAGGTCTGCCACAACAAAACACAACCGTTGAACCCATATCGCACGCCAACAAACACAAGCATCTCTATCACAACGCAGATCAAACTTCTAAGATGCAAAACCACACCTGCAAAACGTGTCTCTATCCATTGAAGATTTGAAACCGCGAGCAACTATGAACACAATAGTGTGTGTCACCTGAAAAAGCAAAACCAAACTAGAAATTACAAGTTCCTCGCGATCCAAAAGAACGACACTAGAAAACCCGTCAATGCAGCACCTGAACATTGTCATCACCACTGCAAAAGAGAAAGACCTCTGCGTCACTGTTGTGAACCACCATTGGTGTAGTCACGTACCACCACGACTCCTTCACCAATACACCAACAATGCGACTCCTTATACTTTTTCTTTGTAAAACTTTTTTACATAGGAGTAGTTTCCTTCTAAACAATATTAAAGTTTTAGTTAAAAATGATTGTTTTTCAAATAATGTTTAAGTTGTTTAAGTTTTAGTCAATAATAATTAAGTATTCAAACAATACTTGAATTATTTAACAATAATTAAGTTCTAAATAATATTATGTTATAACTTTTTAGTATTAACCGTAAATTTTAGAAAATTCAATCCAAGTCCAAATCCAAATTATTTTTTATAAAAACAATTAATATTTAGAATATATTTTAAATCCAAATCCATTTTTAAAAAATTGAATTGGATTTCCAAATCCATATTTAGTATAAATCTAAAATTTCAAACTTAAATCTAATTTTTTTTTTTCAAAAAATAAAGTAAGTATTTCATCCAATACATAAATATATAAAATATAAATAAAAATATAATAATATTACTATTTAATAATATGAGAGATTAAAGATGAGAAACTGTCCTCACCATTTACATGTAAAAACTACTAATAACATGTGATTAAAGTCCCTAAGTGAAGTAGCACATCATTCATTAATTCAATATAAAATCCAAGACCCAAATGGATGGTGGCATCAAACTGTGAAAAGAGTGCCGCCTTTGGCTGATTTAGGAAACACAATAGTCTTTTTCTTTTTGACACAAAAGATAGTAGCTCGACATAAGTTGTACATTCATGTCTTCTTTATTAATGAACAAACATAATGGTTTTGGAATTACCTAAAAAGTATTAAAGAAAATTTTGAATCATATGACCTTGTGGAAAACAACTGCACTAACACCTGGTCTTAAAATCTTCATATATCTTCTAACTATCTAAATTTTATTTAAACACGTGAAAGAAACATATAAAATAGTTACAACCATTACATTTATATATTTAAAAAATACATGTAAAACTTACAACCATATTTGCTTAAAATAACATATAAAAATAGGGACATGTTCTTTTTCATATTTATGATAATTCATTCTTGTAATTTTAGATTATTAGAGTTATTTTTAATTCTCTTATAATATTCTTTAATATCTAAAATGTATAAATTATCTTGTTTTTTTTAATGTCTTTCACTTTTTTTAGTTTTTCTTTTGTATATTTTCCTTTAAATATTTTTATTTATATTTTATCAGTTGCTTGTATTTATTTTTTCGATGTTCATCTTTTCTATAGATTCCTCTTGAATTTTACACGGAACATAATTGATTTTAATGACTGATTCAAAGACCAAAATCAGTGGTTGATAAACCAAAATTATTGACTAATTTAAAGACCGATATTAATAACTAATTAAATGATCAATTTCAATTACTAATTATTATAATGAATTTGACTAGCTATTTTTTTATTACTAAAATTTCGTAAAAATCAGTCATGGATAGAGACAACAATTTTCCGTTACTAAATTTAATCATTATTTATCATTATTGACTAAGGTTTTTATTATTATCACTATTGGTTGGTTTTATCTTCCAATTTTACATAAGTTACTATAGAATAAGGATGATAATATTTTAACAATTTTTTTATAATAAAACACTTATTATTATTTTATTTGTCTGTTTCAATTTATTTTTAAAAAATATTTGAAACCAAATTGTCAAAAAGAAAATTGTTAAAAGAATTTTTTCATAGAACAATATGTTACTAATCTAGATACTAACGCACCATCCTTTTAGGATGTTGCTAAAACCTACTATTATTAATTTTGTAGTTTCTTATTCTCAATGTTTAACTTTCTCCCTTTAATTAATTTGTGTGTGATGATTATTAATATTAAAATAATTATTTTTTGAGTTAATTAAGACAACGGTGCTTATAACTGAGTTTCTAAACTCCGACCAACAACGGTTCTCTCTTGCTTTTCTAAACCAAAACGTAACGAAAACTTAATTTTGAAATTTGAATTTCGAATAACGGAGGGAGCCTCTGATGTTGAACAAAACCAACCTTGTATTGCTTGCAAATGGGTCCACCAATGTCATTTTTCATCTCTCTGTTTCCGTTCATCAACAGAGCCTCTGTTTTCCATGTCAGCAAATTTTGAGTTTTTCCCGCCCCAAACCCAAATCAGACGCCACAACCTTCTACTATAAATAATTCCAAACGCCGTAACATCATCAACTCATAATCACTCACACGCATCTCATCTATTCTCGCAATTCAGAATAAGATATGGAAGAACCCGTCATCGAACAGTCCTCCTCTGCTGCTGCTACTGCTTCATCTGGTACACACTATCTCACTCTTACACCTTTCTTTCTACTTTTTCACCCTACAATAACAATTTTGAAATGGGTTTGTTCTGTTTTTGTTTATGGTTCAGGGAACACTGCCAGACCCAGGCTTCAAAAGTATGCGCTTCGCTCTGGCAATAAATCCAAGGAAGACAAATCAGATAACACACCCAATTGCTCCAATCCTTATCAATCAAAGAGGTAAATTGCTTTGCTTTTACTTTAATTTTCAGACTCGCTGAAAAGAGAAACTAATTTATTCATCTGCAATTTACAATGTCATCTGGGCATAAATTGTTGTTTAAGACATTAATGATAGCTACCTTAATTTTTTGAGAAAAAGTATGATGATTAACTTACAAGTTACATGGACAGTTTAAATGTTTCTAGAACTGCTACAACTAACAAACAGTTTTTAAAGAACTTTGTCTAATCGCTAACACTTTATTATGGGTTTCGGTTCTGTTAAACATTGAGTTCAAAACAGATAATTTTCATAATTTAAACTAAAATTTATGTTCTTTGTCGCTTAGAAATGTGAGGAATATGAGAAATTATGATTGGAGGAGTCAATTTTGATATATATGTATGTCTTTAAAAGAGTTACAGTGTTCTTTTCAGGGGCAGAAGTTTGGGTGCTTCGAGTGTAAGTAAAAGTGTGAGTGTTCTAGATTTTTCTGGCAAGGAGAAGTCTGGTAGTGCCAAGCCACCCAGAAGGCTCTCAATTCCTGCCAAAGCACCAGCCACTTCGAGGCCGAAGCTGGGTGGCAACATTACCCCAATCTCCGAGACTAGAACTGGGAGGAGTGCTTTAGGTCAAGGCAGAAGCAAAACACCCATTTCTGACATTTCCAAGACAACAAAGTTAAACCTTCTGACTTCGGCTTCATATTGGTTGAACCAGATTAAGCTCTCTGAAACTGCTTCTAAGCACTCAATTTCACTTGCCTTCTTCAAACTAGCTTTGGAGGCAGGATGTGAGGTACTGCCTAAATCAAATAATCAATACACAATTGTTTATGGATCTGACATGGCATATTGGCAAACTTGTGTGCGAATGCAGCACCTTGTATGTTTGCTCTAACTGAGCCAATTTTTGTAATGATTTATTTTTCTTTGAATGTGAATCACAGCCTCTCGGGCCAATGCAAGAAGAGCTAAAATCTTATGTGAGAAGACATCAACTTGACGATGGCATTGGTGAAACTGTGAAAGCATTGTTTGAGAGGTATAACATATCAGAAAGCATGGAGCAGTTGCAGTTGTCTGAAACTATTTCACATGCGCCCGAAGAGGGAACTCGGTCTTCTGATGATGATGTCCATAGCTCTTCTTCTACCACTGAGAGTAGAAAACTGAAACCCAGGAGCTTAAATTCTACCAAACTCACACCTTCAACAGAGTCAACAAAGAATCAAAAGAGTAATCTTGGATCCAGTTTGAGAGGGAATTTGAGCACCAGCACCAACACCACAACTCCAAGGCCTTCTCTAGACAAAAGGAATAATAGGTTGGTTAAAAAATCTGAGAAGCCAAGCAAGCAAGAATCAAACAAGGAAAAGGGCATGGTAAAGAAACAGGAAAAGAAATCTAATGTCAAAGAAGGCAAGTTCCCAAATGTGCAAAGCAATATGTGTTATGCTTTATCTATGATACATTGTAGCAATTCTTTTAGTCTAACACTTCCCATAATTCTTTTTCTGCTCACAGCTGCAGCTAGCGCACCAAAGAGCAACAAAGAAAATATGGTATATATGTCTTGCTAAGTAACAATTCTAATTTTCTTTTAAATTGTCGATGTAGTAAAATATATAGCTTATGTTTTTTCTTTCTCTAATCTTGTAGCAAACTCTAAGCACTGAAGAGATCAGCGTGGCAGAAGTCGTGTGAACAATCTGCAGTTTGCATTTCTGAATTTTTGTGATTCTGTGTGGAGCGTGCTTTTGTATAGGCTGCATTTCTCTTCGCTTGGTCACTTGACATATTTTTGTGTTAGTGTCATGTTACTATTATCATACACTTGTTAATCAAACCATACTGCATCGAATGTTGTTGTTTGTGTCTATAAATGTTTCTATACTGTATGTGAAGGGTGGAGATTTATTCCACAGAAACAGTATTTTTCTTCTGTATTAATTATTTTAATCTCGCAAATCAATGTTAAAGTGAGTATATTTTTCTGATCCTTTATGTGAATTAATGTCAAATGTTAAATGATATATGCTCATTACCCAGGTTAGGTGACATTTACATGCTATAATAACAGCCAGCGTCGGGAAAATCATTGTAATTTATGCTAAATATTTGTAACGTGAATAAAGATTCTTAAAATATAATTTCGAAATTTTAAATACTTAACCCTTTTTCAGCTTGAATTTGAATTGTTGCACCTTATGAAATTCGGATGCGTTAATTAATTGAACCCATTTTCCTTCTTCTGCGGCACTGTCAATATCAACTGTGAAAATGAAACTGATTTATGAACACCTAAAATATTGATCATTTCCTGATGTATATTTATAGAATAAAAGTTATATATTTATAGAATATATAATGTGATGAAATAAAACAGATAAAAAAAGTAAGTATTTAATATATATATATATATATATATATATATATATATATATATATATTCTATGTATTATATTGAAAGTGAGACAACTCAATTCTTTGATGGGTTAGAAGTGACGTTGTTCAATTCCAAAATGAAACTATTATTGTTTTTTTAAAATTATAAATAAATAAGGAAATTAAGAACAAATTAATATAATAAAAAATAGAAAAATATTCTTTAACACTAAATTAGTGTATAAACATTTAATATAAGGTTAAATATGTTTTTCTTCCTTAACTTTAAGTGGAAATTGGAATTAATCTCTCTTCAAACTTTTGGTCTAAGTTAGTCCCCCAACTTTAGAAATGTATGAATTTTGTCCTTTTAACCAAATTTTGTTAACTTTATTTGATGTTTCAAAGGCATTTCTCACTTAAAATTGAAGTAAAAATGTGTCATACAATGTAAACAATCCAAATGCTATCATAAAACGTGCTTCAAACATCAAATAAACCTAACAAAATTTAGTTAAAAGGATTAAATTCATACATTTCTAAAGTTGGGGGACTAAAATAGGTCAAAGTTTTGAAGAGGGACTAATTCCAATTTTCACTAAAAGTTTAAGGACCAAAAACATATTTAACCATTTAATATATACTTAGAGAGAAAAAAATGACAGGTATGGTATGGTTGCCTCACTAGTTATGGATTGAGTGGCATAGAATCAATGTGTTATGGTAATTGTTGAGTCAGATTTCGAGGATGATGGAACAATCACAAATTTTTAAAAATCTTAAGTATCACTCATAATCAAATTTACAAACAAAGTGTGCTTATCAGGTATTGGGCCATGATTACGATTATGCAAATCACAAGTCCATTTCGAAAACTATAAATATGAGTCTAAGATAATTACATTTATTGTGAATTTAAGATTATACTGTGATAACAGATCAACAATATAATTGACTTGAGCGTTAGAGTGTCTTTGAGAGGTACCTGTCTGTGCAATTTGCAATGGTGTCTTTGAGAGGTACATACATGCTCAATTTGCAACAATGATTGAAGACGACGTTGAGAGACTTGGAGAAAAAGTGTGAAGGAGTGTTTTGATTGTGATATTCGACCCCACATCCGAAACAAACATCTTTGTCACGAATTTTGTTTGACTTATTAATGTGTTAAATTATGGCAAAGCACACTGGAAAGTCTCGTGGTGATTTGTGGGGGCAGTCAACAGTCCCTGTAAGTTGCCGGGGCGTTACACATATCACTACATAAGCATTCATCCTAATGCTTCTAAAAATAACTATTTTTCTCTCCCTATACCAAATAGCTATGCTCATGACTATAATCTTCTTGATATTTCTACTATTGTGTTCAATATTGATGAACAAACTGATGCTAACATACCTAATAATTCTATTCCTAATTTTGCCTCTGACTATGTTTCACATGATTTAGTTTCTCCCGATTCTAACTGTAACAACTTTGATCATGTCATTGACATAAACATGCTTCTTATCTTCATGATTTTAGAACCAATAATGTTGTGAGATATCCTATTGAGAATTATTTAGATTGCAGTCATCTTTCTTCCCATTTTAATAATATTATCATGTCCATTTTTTCTTCTAATGAATCCCAAAGTTACGCACATGTTCAAAAGATCCCCAATGGGTTTAAGTCATGGAGGACGAATTGAAATCCTTAGAAGCCAATCAAACTTGGATCATCAATAACTTACACCCTGGAAAAACTGTCATCGTTGGGTATGCAAGATTAAACACAAATTTGATGGATTTGTTGATCACTTCAAGACAAGACTAGTTGCAAAGGGCTAGATCTAACTTGAGGGTCTTGACTTCTTAGACGCATTTGCTTCTGTTGCCAAGCTCACAACCCTCTGGCTATTGCTTGTTATTGTCATATCTCACGATTGGATTATCAAACAACTCCATGTCAATAATGCATTCCTTCATAGTGATTTCTAAGAGAAAGTTTACACGAAGAACTCAATAATACATTGTTAGTGTAAACTAGTTTATTTATACGGTAAAAAAAATTAAGAAATCACAATTGTTTGACTTTTAAATTAATCATCATAGAAGTCAATAATCTTATTATCTATATTAATCAAACAATTTTAAATATTGTTTTAGATTTTGAGTAACTACAATAATTTTTTTATTCTTTAGTTAGTGCTCTTACATTAATTCTTTAATTAATATAAGAATTATTACATTTAAAGGATAACAATTTTTGTGTTGTATTCTTTGAAAAATTACAATATGAAATACTATTATTATATTAAATTTTGATCACCAATAAGTTAAATTTTAATTATTAATTTTAATTGAGTAATATTTAATGTCATATGTAAGAGGTTAGGTCATTTATCTAATTAAAGAGGAAATTTGTCTTGATCATTTTTAAGAGATTAGGTCAAAACATAATGAATTATCTCATTTTATCACTATTATAAAAAAACTCATGTTCTTAAAATAAAAAACATTAAACTTACTTATAATAATTTATCTTTTTATATTATGTATAAAAATTAAATATTCATAAATAATGTTACGAAGATAATTTCTGGAAATTACTTTTTAAAAAAAAAATATACACAAACTTATTAAATGAAAGAAGAAATGGAAAATTAAAATGGAGATGCAGGGGATCGAATCCTGTACCTCCCGCATGCAAAGCGGGCGCTCTACCATTTGAGCTACATCCCCTAAGTGAAATTTAATTTTATAAAATTTTATTTGTTTAAAACTATATATCTTGTTCTAATCTAAGGTAAAAGCTACCAAAAATTGCTTCATTCAAATTTAATTATAGATAAGAATGAATTATTCATCAGAAATTAAAATATGAATTATGACAACCTTTATCACAGTAATTTGTTTGATTTTAATTCAAAGTTATTATTGAATATAATAACTTTGTTTGCCTTTTTTTTCTACAGTAATTTATTATACATAATAAGAGACCCATAAGAATATAATTTATGTTGACGTATAGTTAAAATATAAACTATAACATTCTTTATCACATATGTTAAATACTTCATATTCAAAACCAAAACAGAGTATGTACTCATTACATAATTTCGAGTAACTCAAGACATCTCAAAGGAATGTAAAACATAACATCTACTTTGAACTAAGTGAAGGATTTTAATGATTTTTTTTTTTAAATTTAAAGAATCAAAATATTCGAAAAAAATTATTATTAGATAAATTTGACATTATACACTCCATTTATTTAATTTAGGAAATTTCTTTTAAATACAAAAAATTGTCCTTTGTAGATAAAAACACAAGTCTTAATATAAGGAGAAAAAAATTAAGTGAAATTTACTTAAAAAGTAATAAAATGTAAATTTGTGTGTTTTTCTAAGGTTTTTTAAAATTGTTATATATTAAAAATATAAATATAAGTTTTTTTAAAACAATTTCACTTCACAAAAATGCATTAGATGTTTTAGATCAATCGTTGAAGAAACTTAAAGTAGAATATCATGGCATACATGTATAAACATCATAATATGACATTTCTTTGGGAAAATTTTATGTTTTTTACACACTCTAATTCACAATGCTTTATTTGTTGTTTCTTGCTTATTCAGCGAGCACAATAGAGTTAGAAAGTAAATAGAGGTGGAGAAAAAAATTATAACCTGCAATATTTAATCAAAACTTCAATTTTTTATTAGTTGTTTATTATTTAATGAATTGAGTAAATTGTTATTATATACATAAATGTTAATATATATATATATATATATATATATATATATATATATATATATATATATATATATATATATAGTATGTAGGGGGTTTGTATGTGATGTTAAAGAGTTTAAAATGAGTTTATATTTAGTTAGGATATTAAATGACTGTTATAATTGTTAATAAGAGTTTTCAGTGTGCAAATAGAACAATGTGTGAGGTAGAGTTTGTGTGAAATATTTTCTTATCTAGGAGCATTTATGGGAAGCTAATGTTATTTTATATATTTTCATGATTTTGAGTGCATAATTGACTTGTAAAGTATTGAATGACTGGTAATTATATATAAGTTTGGATGGAAAAGGATTGAAATATTTTGTGTATATTCATCTATGTGAATTGATGTGATTGTATTTTAAGTGAGCTAAATTGATATGTGTGAGACTATTGATGTTGTATGTTTTTTATGTTAGCTATGTTCAATTTATATTTCTATGAGGGTGTATGTACCTTTAAACTCTTGGTTGAGTTGACTTAAAAGTGGGGCATGCATGTAAATTTTGGTTGTTCAATAGTGCAAAATTAGTTTATGACAATTTTTTTTATGAGTTATAATCACCCAATATAATAAATGACATAGTGGCATAATTGTAAGTATGATAAGATTATTTATGCCGATTGTCATTATAACTAGTATAAAAGTTGACTTGTAATATTTTCATAATAAATTAAAAGATTTTATATACTGATTGTACCTAGACTTGACATAGAAAGTTTGGGCAGTGATATTTTTGTAATAAATTATAAGACTTTCTATATTGATTATATCTAAAATCGGTATAAAAGGTGGTCATGTGTCATTTTTGTAATATATCATAAGACTTTCAATGTCGATTTGTCATCATAGTATACCCCCAACCCTTTTTGCATTGTTTTTCTCTTTGCTAATGTGTTCTCCAAACACTCTTCTTCTTAATATTCTCCTTACTCTCTTAGAAAACTCTAGCACACACATAACCTGAACTGTTAAAGGACGGTGGACACCTTAAGCAACGACTAGCCGATGGTGAAGGGTGTGCAACATTAGAGATTTGATGGAGGCATGACTATCAGTTCTCTATGTTGTGGTTCAGGTTCTCTAAGTCAAAGTTTCCAAAATCTTAACATGGGAGATTTGTGTCATTGGTAATGACCTTGGGCATAGGGGAGCATGTGACGACGCTTTGGTTGTAGGAGAGATGAATGATGGGGTGCTGAGCGAAGGTCACTGCGGTGGTGGAGATTTAAGAAGAAGGAAACCCTTGTACGAGGAGGGAGAAACTTAATGTTTGTGATGTCGATGAGTCACCAGTTTTAGCAAGGCTGAGCGACAACAACTAGATACTGGAAGGAGGAAGAATCCTCACACGAGGGAGGGTGGGTCGACAACTATCCCTTGAAGAAGAAGTGGTTGTCGTAGGTGAAGAAGAAGAAGAAGCCATTGGCGTTGGTGATTCTACTTTGGGCACGATGAATAACAACGATTCTAGGTTGAGTTACTACTTCGATCCCATTTGAATAAAGAGAGAAAGAGAAAAGTTTTTACTAGAGAAGAAGAAACTCGAATTGAGGGAAGTTATATCGATTATGGAATAATTGATATAGAAAGTGAACTTTTTATACCACTTGTATTTATGCTAGTTTTAGAATTAGCATAGAAAACCTTTTTTTAACTAGCGTAAAAAGCCATCTTTGAGCTAATGGTTGTTCTACCTATGATGGATCATTTTGGTTAGTTTGGTTTGTTTAGCGCACCTTGAATTGGTAACAATGTAATTTTCAAACTAAGAAACATGTAAGAGTTCCTAGATTCATCAAGTGACTCATCTGATACATCTAGCTAGTTTCTTATTTTATGCAGACTCGTTAGACAAATCAAACCTCCACCAAGCGAGCGTCAAAATAGGACTATAAAGATCATCATGACCTTTCACTCGTTGGGTAAGTTAGAGCTCATTGAACGAGCTTAATTTTACAAGCTCCCAAAGCATGAGTTGTTGAGCGAGTAACTTCGTTGGGAAATTGTTAATGTGTTTTGGCTCGTTGGGCGAGTCACCTAATTGTTAAGCAAATACATCCTTAGGGGTAATTTGTTGTAGGAGTTTGTGAATTGTTTTATATTTCTATTTGTGGAGTTGTGGAAATTATAAGTAGGATTTACAATGTTATTCAATGGTTATGGTTTTAAGAGGGGGAAGAAATGATGAAACTATGAAATGATTTGGATAGAGATGTTGTGTGCATTGTATTAATATGGTCCTTCCTAAGAAGGAATGCCATATTATTTAGTTTAGTGTTATGCATTGAGTAATAGTTCATACTATAAAGTCGTTTTAACTCTACTAAACTCACAGACTCATATGAAGAATAGAGTTTAGATGGTGAGAATTGAAAAGGTTCCTATAGCAGGAGTTGGGGCAAGGGACCCCATTTTTGGCAATGCTATATAAATGAATTAACCTTGTCATGGAGGATTGAAACCTGGTAAATTTGGGTCGACCATGACATTTTATTCATGATTACATGACAATGAAAAACATCATGATTACTTGACTTAATGAATAAATATTCTAGAATTGAGTTTAAGCTAGATTGTGTTAGAATTATTATATGTGATGTATTAATGTTAACTCTTTCGCAAGCGTACCAAATCGCTTAAGTAATAAATCGGTAAAACCGAATATCGTTTTCCAAGATACTCGTGTCACACCAAACGATAATATAATTGCTTAACTAATAGAGACTAAAGAACGATTCCATAAAACGAGTTTTGGATGCAATTAAAATAAACATGATGCATAAATCGTGAAGTGAACTTTTGGAGAAAAAACACTTGGAAATGGAATTAGATTTGTAATTCTATAGATTTCAAATGTCATGGAGAGCTTAAGCTTACAATGGAAGAAAGTGAAGACCCAAGAAAGAAGAAAGGAATGCTCCCACACACCCAAGCTAGCCTCCAAGCGTGATTCTGAACTTCACGAGCCATCTATGGCTGAAGGCCCTTTGAGGGGCGCCCAGGCTTGATTTTGAACTTCACGAGATCATGCTTTTGATGTTCTTGGTGTTTTTCCTTAGTTCCAGAACCTTGATTTGGTTGAGGTTCTTCCAAAGCACAGAATAAGTCTACAAAACAAGGGAGTCAGTGATGATATCTCCTTAGTGTAACCTAAACTACAATTATTTACAAAAACAAGATAAAAGAGAAGATTAAGCACCTACAAAAGTCTCTACGTCGTTCAAGTTAATAAGAGAATTATGATCTTTTGGAATAAGATGAAAATAAGTGTTTATGAAGGGAGTATTTCTTGAGAGATGCTAGTTGTATTTATAAAACTAACATAGATTGTGAGCCAATGGTCATATTATAATAGTACTTACCTAGAAAGTATAATAATAATATAATGATAAATAATAATCAATTTACTAAATTATCGAAATTTAATTATAATATGTAAATATAATCAAAATAAATACAAGTTTAGACTCTTCTATAACGAAGAATCTTATTAGATCACACTTTTATGTTTATTGTGTAAAGTAAAAACATATTTATTTATTATAAACGAATAATATTATATCATATTTCTATTATATATTAAAGTAAATATCAAATAAATCTAAACAAATATATGACGGAAAAAGATTTTTTTTTTTTACAACAACAAAAACATAAAAAAAGAATGAGAGAGAGTGACAAACACCTTGGAATGAATATAAAAGTTATTATAATTTAAAAATATTAAGTTATTATAATTTAAAAATATTTTTTTGTGTTGTATTATTTGAAATATTACAAATAAGAAATGTTATATTATAATTTTAATTTTTGTCGTCGATAAATTAAATTTTAATGGGATAATGTTTAATATTATAAGTAGCTACCTCTCAATTTATTTAATTGGATAGAAAATAAGTTAAAATGATACGATGCAACTTTTCTTGATTTTGTTAAGATGTTAGGTCAAAATATAAATAATTATCCATTTTATCACTCTTATAAAAAAATTCATGTTCTTGAAAGAAAATTCATTAAAGTTAAATTTTAAAAATCCATGAATAATGTTACGAAGACAAATTTTGTTTTTGTTTTAAAAAGAAAAACTTAAATTGGAGATGCAGGGGATCGAACCCTGTACCTCCCGCATGCAAAGCGGGCGCTCTACCATTTGAGCTACATCCCCAATCGATTAAAACTATGTAACACTTTTCTTAATCGAAACCTACAATAGATAAAGATCTTATCATACGTATAAGTGAAACATATAGAAACGTCTTTTTGATAAAATAGATTTAGGTTAAATATATTTTTATTCCCTCTTACAAAGGTATAATTTAGTCTCTTTTTAAATTAAGGTATAATTTACTCCTTCAACTTTAGAAAACTCTGGTTTTAATCTTTTTTACCAAAATTTGATAACTTTATTTGTTGTTTCAAACGCGTTTCTCAGTTAACATTGAAGCAAAAATGTGTCAAACAGTGTATACAATCCAAATGCTATAATGAAACGTGCTTGAAATAACAAATAAAGTTAAAAAAATGTGGTAAAAAAGATTAAAACGAGAGTTTTCTAAAGTTGAAGGACTAAATTGTATTTTAATTTGAAAGATGGACTAAAACCAAAATCGCTCCGTAATTAAAAACATATTTAACCCAATAGATTTTATAAAACTTTCCCTTGAATATACTTTTCTAAAATCAACTTTATAGTGACGTGATATATTTCAATGTTTTTACTCTAAAATTAAGTTAATACGTAAATTATAGCATTAAAATTTCTCTTTTTCAAAATTAGTTTCTCTAAATGGAAGAGACATTTAAGTATATATTTGCAGGTGTGGATCTTTTCGAGTCTAAAAAAACCATTTCCCAATGTTAATAAATAGTAAAATGTGATTAAAAAAAACTATTAAGATATTTTTATTATTTTATGGAAAATGATATGTAGACAACAGATTCAGACAACATTTAGACACGCCACAGGTGTCACACAACCATTGGTCCACGTGGCAAGGAGAGAGAAATCT
>NW_014541986.1:169073-195646 GCF_000741045.1 Vigna radiata var. radiata | reverse complement strand
GGAAGGAGTTCGAAATGGGTGTGACGAAATGGGAGGGGTTCGAAAATGGGAATCCCAAATTTGAAACGAAAACCCTACACAGATTCAAATTTCAGAACCAAATTCACTTTCCTCTCTCTGCCACGCGTCAAGATCTGAAACAATCTTCAAAAAGCAATAGATTTCTCTCTCCTTGCCACGTGGACCAATGGTTGTGTGACACCTGTGGCGTGTCTAAATGTTGTCTGAATCTGTTGTCTACATATCATTTTCCTTATTTTATTTTGCCTCTTGATTTACTTATATGCTCATATTTCATTCTTTTTATATGTTTTTTTATTTATGAAAAAAATCACCAAATTATTATTTCTATTATTATTTTTCAAATGCTTTGTTTCATTATGAAGAAAAAAGTGTAACTCTATTTTGTCTAATTTGATATTAAAACATTAGTTTTATATTTTTTTCTTTCTCATGAGTCTTTTATACAGTAGTTTTTCATGAACATAAATATAGTTAATTATTATGTATTTTTGTTAACTTAATTTTAATTTTAGTTTGATTATTATAAACTTTTGTTTAATAATTATATCTCTCAATATTTAATTATATTTTCATTTTTTATTTTTTAGTTTTGATTTTTTTTTAAATAGACATACTTATGAAGAATAAAAGAATAATATATGTTTTAAATGTGATAAAAGGAAAATTAAATGTGAAGATCAAAACAATATAATTTCTTCACTTATATTCTAAACCATAATATTAATGATCTAATTATTTATTTCTTTTATAAGTGATAATAATTAAATATATAAATTTTGACTGTTTTAGTTCTTTCAAAATTTGTTAAGATTCACGCTGCTTATTTGATTAGTGTTTTAATTTATATTCTAATAAAGTTTAATCAAGTTTCAAATTCCTCATAAATTTAGGTAATTTAGTTAAATTTTTATTAAAATATCTTATTTTATTCAATATTTAAATTATTTATATTTTCAATTGATCTTTGTTGTTTAATTTGTATATAAACTATTTAATGAAAAAAATTAGGAAATCACATGATATTAACAAAAAAATGTTAATAAAGACTCAATTAAAAGTAATTTAATTTATAATTTAATCTAAATTAAGCCTTATATAATTATTTGGCTTTGCACACTCTTATTTGATAATATGGGTGACCAAGTGAGTTTTGACAAGTCTATCAATATGTATGATAGAAAACTATCTCTTAATTGAATACAATTTATGAAGTTTGGAATTCAAAGCACATTAAGATCATAAGTTTGGTTCATAATTATAGAATAGATTTATGCAATTAAAAGTATTTATAGTTTTCTACTAACTTTAATAGTTTATAACTATTGTTGGCTTGGTTGAGTGAATTCACTAAATGAGCTTAATCTTTTTTCAATTTTCAAGTTATTTTGGGCTTGATGTCTTTTGGTTTTCTTTTAAGATTTCTTAGGTTGTTTAAATATATGTGTCTGACACCAAATACATTTGTAGTCCAAGATTGAATTCTTTGTGTCATATCTTTCTTAAAATATTAATTTATTAGATTTTGGCATCTATAACTCTGGTTCTTATCAAAGATGGCAATTTTTGTGACGAATCTTCATTGACTTATCAATATGCTAGATTGTGACATCTCTATCAATGTCTTATTTCGTGTTTTTCTCTGATTTATTTTTGTTTATGCCTATTGAGGATTCAAATTAAAAAATGATCATACTTTTTCTTAGATAGGATCGTATCATCCGACATTAAACTGTACCATCTTGTATATGGATTGTATTAATGTTAGCCTATCAAAATTTTGTGTCAAGTTAAAGCCTACAATATGCTAACTCACCTTTCTCTAGTCTCTGTAATATGTCAAAATATTAGACTTGTCAATATGTTTTTTCTAAATTAAAAATTAAATTTGAAAAATAATTAAAAAATAATAATTTTTACGGTATTATATTATTTCCTAGTTAAACAACACATTTTAAGATCTGTCTGATGAAGAAAATAATGTTGTTATTGCACAACATGCACTCACACATTTTTAACACACATTGGAAGTGTACTTATGTCTACTACATTAGCCAGCAAGGTACATTTGATGTACCTATTACTATTATCTGACTTAAAATTTGTGTCTAATTTTAGTCGGGTCTACAGTATTAGCATCTTTGTATCATGCATTGGATCACAATATTGATGTGAGGCAAGACAATATCAGAGGATGCATGGTGTTATTACAGTGTTTGGTTTAGGAATGAATTATATGCATTTCTTCCCAAGTTCACCTATTAAGTAACGAAGCTATTGGTTTAAGGCTTGGTCTTCCCCTGACCAAAAGGTACAACAATTTTTTATTATTATACAAGTGTTAAGATATATCTCAAACAATTTTTGATACAACATCTAATGTTTACACCATTAGATGATCATATATGTTGAATGCTTTAACCAAATGATGAATTTATTAATGAGTTGATAAATGATAAAATGTTTTGAATACATAATATAACTTAAACGTTTGTCAAAGTTTAAAACATTAAATGACCTTTAATGCATGTATGATAATGTGCTTTGATGTTGTATACCTTGTTCTTAATATTTGTACAAATCACAAAAAGTACAAAGACTTAAGATCATCAACTGCACACAAGATAAAGACGTTGAAAGATATGAAAAACATTAAAGAAATGTTTCCCCTAAAGACTTCTACTTTGACACATTGTACAAGCTCCGTTTTGACAAAAGCTATGACAAAACACTGTACCTATGTAAAGTATACCTCAGTTTGACTTCTCACCTAAAAAGGCTATCAACCCAACAAGAAGTCATCACTTTTTATCTAACAGGCATGTTTCAAGAAAGTTATGAATAGATGAAAGCTTGAAGAGAAAAAAAAAGATAACATAGAGATAATTTAAATGTTAAAACAAGCTTGTTATTACTCTGCTCATATATTGTTTGAAGCTTACACTTGAAAAGAAATATTTGCAAGATTCTTATATTGTTTTGTATAGAAAAATTATCCTCTCATTGAGGGTTATCAATCTGTATTTCATCTTAATACTGATTGTATTGTAATTCTGAAGAGAATTAAAACACTTAGTGTTTAGCTTAGTTTAGTTAAACAATCTAGACATTTGTATAGGGTTATAGCAGGAGTCGTAAGAATATTTTGATACCAAAAGTGATTAAACTCGAACTAATCTTGTTACTAGGTGAACCAATAGTGGTGTTAATAATCGGTATAAAGCTAGGAAGATAAAACTTGTGTAATCTTCATAAACATTAGTAAAATCCCTTAAGAGTTCTTAAGAGAAAATTGGACGTAATTCAAATTCAATCAACTAGTAAAAATACGTGTTTAACTATCATTCTCTTTAAAACCTTTTCCATATACAATATTCATAAAAACCAGCGTCTAAACATTTTGTTTAGAGTATATATCACTTAAATTCATAGACTTTGTTTTGCAAAGAACTTTAAAAATATTATTCACCCTAGCCAACTTAGTCTAAATCGATATTAATTATCAAGATTTTAATTATTTACTTTTTATTGATTCTAAATTAATCTTTACTTTCAAATCAGACACTAATTTAGAATTAATAATAACAAATAGTTAATGTTAAAATCAATTTCCATTTTAATTCAAAAATTAATTATAATTTTTATTAATAATATAATTTTTCTTTACATATTAATGATTTTTAATTTATAAAATAATGTCTTATACTAAATTATTTTTTAATGTATGATTGTTTTTTCATAATTTCACACACACACACATATATATATATATATATATATATATATATATATATTACATTTTTGTTTTAAAAAACATATATATAACACACAAACTTATTAAATGAAAGAAGAAATGAAAAAAAAAAAAGAGTAATGGAGATGCAGGGGATCGAACCCTGTACCTCCCGCATGCAAAGCGGGCGCTCTACCATTTGAGCTACATCCCCATTTCTTGTTATATTATGACGGTTGTAGTTTATTAAAACTAAATAAAGAAACATACATAAGCTTTAACAATGTAAGTAAAACATAAAACCTTTTAAGTCAAACATATTTTTCTAAAATCAATTTTATAGTCACGTGATATATTTGAATGTTTTTATTCTAAAATCAAGTTAATATTAACATAAAGTATAACATTAAAATTTCTCTTTTCCAAAATTAGTTTATCATTTTAATTAAGTTTAATCAAATTTTGAATCCCTCGTAAACTTAGGTATTTTAATTTTTTTTATAAAACTATTTTGTTTGATTAAAAACTTAAATTTTTTGTTATTAATTGATATTTTTTTTTAATTTTTATATTATTTAACTAAAAAAAAAAGGAAACCGTTTGAGCATTCAATCAAACAAAAAAATATTTCGGACTCAATTAAAAATAGTGAAATTTTTATCTTAATTAAACTTTATTATAATTATTTCACTTTGCACACCCTTATTATAATAATAGATGACAAATTGAATCTCCTTAATCAATCTGTCAGTCTATCAAACCTGCAGCTCACTTTGTCTTAATCCGTCTAATATTTGTCTCAATCCATCTAATATGTTAAATTGTCGTATGAAATATAAAGTAAGTTTGATTGACTTGTCAATTTTTTTTTCTAAATTAAAATTTTAAATTTAAAAATAATTTAAATATTAATTTTCCTGTATTATACTATTTGAGATACATGTATAATATATATTATAACTTAAGTTCATAATACTTATAAATTAAGTTTAATTATTAATTATAACAAAATAATTTACCATATAAACCTAATTAGAATCAATAATTAATTATTTAAAATTTTATATAATTAAATGTGCTTTTAATATCATAACAAATTGTAAAAATTAAAAATAAAATAAAAAAGAAGTTGAAAAAATTATGTCAAGCTATCTTTTAACAAAATAAATCAAAATTCTCAACTTCTTTTCCCATATGAGTCAATAGAACAAGTAATTTTGTCATTATTCCTATTTGATAAGAAGTGTCTAAAAGTGATTTATATTAAACCTTATCTTATAGAATGATTTTTATTATATTCATAAAAGATGAACTGAAATATATACAATGCACCTTTGAAAAATATTTTTCTTAACTTTGAATTTACAAGCTGAAGTATTAATATATAATGAATAATGACTAAATGAAAGAGAAAATATTTATTTTTGTACATTTTCTAAATTATTTTCCATATTAATTATACAATTGCAAGACAAGGTGCAAGCTAGCTAGTAAAATTTTAAACCAAATCAGGTGTCCATCACATCCTAAAAGTTTAAATAAATTAACGGAAAATGATATTTTAACACCATTTGTTGACACTATTTTGATACTGTACACGTGTCGAAATGTGATTGGACGATTTCAAATTAAAAAAGTTAAGATAGGGGTATATTTGGAAGAGAAAAACCAAAATTTGTTTTTTTAATTTAAAATCGTCCAATCACATTTTGACACGTGTACAGTGTCAAAATGATGTCAAAAATTGGTGTCAATATATCATTTTCCATAAACTAAAACACAGGTTTAAACAGAAGCTTTTGAATCATGGCCTTCCCATGTAGGTTAGAACTTTCATTCTTCAAACGCCCCAATCACTAATTTTTCTTGTCTCTGTGATCTCCGGGGGACCCAGAAGCGCTTTTGGGGCTAGAAAGTGGCAAAGGTGGTTGAAGAAACATCAAACTTCCTGCTTGTGAATTAGCTGGTGATTTGTTCAAGAAGCTTGAAGCACACCCATTGACTTTTGAAGATGAAGGTGGAAGCAATTCACCCCACTTTATTTTCTGAATCAGATTTTCTACAGTACCTTGGTTTCCCTGAATGCTTCCTGAGCCAATAACTGAAGAAAGTGCCGCTGCCAAAGCTGACTGAAAATTAGGGTCTGCAGTGATTACTTTCGTTGCTGCAGCTATGGTGTCCGGCAGAGGAGGGATTGAATTGTTGTTCCTTTGCATGAAGGAACTGTAGATGTTCTCCATAGGTTGTTGTTTACCAAGGTTTATGTTGCCAAGGACATTGACATTGGCATTGGTATTCCTGTTGTTATTATATGGTTGATTGTTGTAGGTGAAAAAGCCGTTGGTCCAAGAAGTTGTGTTAGATTGGGAGGAAGTGAAGCTGAGGCTTGTGGAAGGAGGGTACCTGTGAGGGTTGTAGTTTGAATTTGAAGTGAATTTGACAAAAGGAGGTGAAGAGGATGATGGATTGGAAGTGAGGTCGAGAGTGATGGTGGGATGTGAAGGTGAAGATGAGAGTGAAGGATGAGAAAGGTAGTATTGGTTTGGTTGGGAAGAATCTGAGAGGGAAAAGTTGATTCCATGAAGATCTGCAGCAGTGGTAGTGATGTTTGGAGAAGTTCTTGATCCAGACAATAGCATGGAAGCAGCTGCGGAAGTGGTGGAAGCCATGGCCGTTGCAGAAAGAGGAAGAGGGTGGTTGTGGATTCCTTCGTAGGTGGTGATTAATATCGACATGTCTTGAGCACATCTTTGTACCTTAAGTGTTACATATATGGTAACAGTTAGGTTAAATCGGGTGTTAAAGTAACATTTTCCTATATAAATTTGTTCTATGCTATTACAAAAAGATTGTAAAACAGTAACACTTCTATCTTTACTAATTATAAAAGGGAAATAATATATAGTAACGATGTTTAAATGTAACTTAAACATTGTTTTATTTATGAAAATATTTAATGTAATTAAATTAAAAAAACTAAATTGTTAAAGTTTTAAATAGAAACAAACTCTAATTTAATATTAAAGTTTAGAAATTATAAATATATTTAATTTCATAAAAGAAATAGTAATATATGCATTAGTGTTAACAAGATAATATAATATATGTTGAAATATCATTGTCCAAATTTCATGTAGTAAGTTATCTTGATATTTGTTAAAATAAAAATTTTCTCTTCTCTTAATTTTTTTTATCCTTTATCTTTTTATTTTTAAATTCTTAATATTATGTACAAGTTAAAATACAAAAAAAAATCAAATACATTATTTAAAAAATTTAATATATATCACTGAAACAAATTAACAATAATATTTGGTAAAATTAATATTAAAAATATTATTATAATTAGTTTCAATTATTATATAACATATTTTGTAAAAGTATTTTTTATATTATATCAACATAAAAATTATAATAATATTATCTATTATTATTATAATCATTTTTATAATTATAATTAGTTGTAAACTATTGTTATCTAGAAAATTAAATAATACTAATTATATTATTATAAGAATACTAATATTGTTAATATTGATTTTATCATCGTAATTATTAAATATTTAACTCTTTTAAATAATATATTGAAACTTTTTTAATATTTAACTTGTAAGGAATATAAAAAAATAAATAAAATTAGTAAATGAGACAATTACAAGAGAGAGAAAAGAATTTGACAAATGTGATCATAACTCACTAATATATACACCATTAATTATTTTAACACTAATCTATTGACATATAATACAATATATTATATACAGCATACTTCTATAAAGTATTAGAGGCTAGGGTTTGGTATACAATTAAAGTACGTGTATGTATCATCACTCAAAAATTATATTTAAAATAAAATTATTTTTTGTAAAATTACGCCACGTACAATAATAAAAGATATTTTACATTTTCTTGTTTAATTAGACTATATGAAAGATAAACAAAATAACACAAAACCCTTTTTTCTTTCTCCTTCCACTTTGAAAAGAAAAAGAAAAAAAATTGATTAGGCTAAAAATATATATAGCATCCTTATTATTATTATTATTATTATAATATATATATATATATATATATATATATATATTATATGAATTATTTGTGTCATTCTGTGTACACATTTTTCCCCTTTTTACTGTATCAAACTACAAATATTATCTTAATTTGTCAGACCGTGATATATTGACTATTTTTTTCCTAATTTGTATTATCTTTTTAACTTTTGTTTTCTTAGAGGAAAATAGAATGTTTTGACATCACTTTTTCTTTCACATCCATATAATAACAGTAAATAATAATATATTAAGTTAAGTTACTTAATTAAAATATAAATTAAATTATTGAATTTAAAATCAATAGAGTGAGTTGAAAATATATGAGATGTGAAATAATCACTCTCTTTTCTCAAACCACACAAAAACAACTATTAGGTCTCCATGAATCGTATTTCATAAAAGTAAAAGAAAAGAGGTGAAAAAATTCAAATGAATTGGAATGTGAACATATTATCATTGATTTCAAACCTATAATAAATAGAATAATGATAGTTTGGTATACATTTATATTTATTTGATAAAAAAAGGATAAAATGATTATAAAAATAATGAATTTTTGTATTTCAGAAAGAAAAAAATATTTTTGATACATATTTTTTTATAATATTTTGACATAGTATGTATATTTTGTTTTCACTTGTGTTTACGTATTTTAAATTTGATAAAAAAAATAATACATATTGTAAAAAAATGTGTTAATACATTATTATATCTTTTTAGAAAGAAAAAGGAATAAAAATTAAAGCAAAAAAAATTAAAAATTAAAGAAAGATAATATGAATGTAATAAGTGATAGAAAATAGAGTGGTAAATACCTGTTTTCTCACTGGGCATGATGGTGCAACTGTGCAACGATAATAAGCTCGAGGACAAGGATTTCCCTTTGAAATCTTCTGCCCATATTTCCTCCATTGACATCCATCGTTCAACTGTTTCAACCAAACCAAACAATAACACTTTTTCATTATCCAACTTTTATAACAAAAGTAAAATCAAAAAGTTGCGTAGAATGATACGAGGTATTTACAGTTGGGGTGTCGCATCTTGCTCTCACACAAACTCTTGCTTTCTTGGCAGGGTTTTGCTCACCAATCTCATCTCTATTTGTCTTCTGTCCCTTGCTTTCTCCACCACCTTCTTCTTTTACCACTTCTTCAACACTATTGCTAGGGCTTCCAGATTTTGATGTTTCCAACTTCCACTCCAATCCAAGGGACAACCCTTCTTTATCTTCTTCCTCTTTCAATGTTTTAGGGACTTTCCCTTTCTCGTTGCTTCTTGGAATTCCAATTCTTCCAAGACTCAGGGAAACCAGTTCTGATTCCTCCATCGCTTCTTCATCTTCACCATCATTCTTCGCTTTCTCTTCTTCAACTATACTCTGGAATTGCATTTGCAGTGTTCGGTAATCATTTAGTATTCTGTTCAAACGCATCTTTAATCTTTGGTTTTCTTCTATCACTTCACCCATTTCGGCTTTCGCATTTTCAAGTTCATCACCCTGCAACCATGTATATAGATCAGACCAATCATACTATAATTTAATCATCAATATTATAATTATTCAACAATCTAACCTCTTTTGGCCCAGCCTCGACGGTGGATCTTTCGGGAGTAGCCAGAGCTGGTTCCTGTGAACTAAAAAAGTCAATAAATGCATATACAAATGCAATTTAATTTCTCATTATTTTTCCTTTGTTCTTTATCTAACTAGGGTTACCAAGCCTTATACGTTGAAAGTGTACATGTAATGATGCTCAAGAATTTTTGCCCTTCTTTTGATATAAGAAGAACTGAGAATTTTTCGGGTTTGCATGTGCAATGAATTGTCATATTTTAGATATCGATAACATGATTGCTAGCTTTCCTGCACATGCATGAGTCAACTTTAAAGACCCAGATAAACTATTAAAATTCTTTTCAAAAGCTATTAAAATGGTGTGTGCTGAATTATATACGTGCATATGGACATGTGTTTTACTTTCAACCGAGTTCAATTTTCATCAAACCAAACAATTAACAAATATTAGTGTTAAGGATGAGCACTGTGCTGCACCAGATCGATCCAGTATTAAGGTAAATATATGTAGAAACTCATTCTATGCATATCTTTGATAAATTAAATATCACTATAGATCTCTTGCAAGTATATCAAATTATTGGAACCTCTTACAAGCTAATTAAGCTGCTTTAGTGCAACCTCAAACGCTTATTTTATGTTTCTAATAATTTGATAAACCGTGTTTTAGTGTATTAAAATGTTATGGTCAATATATATAATTTCGATACCCCATCAAAGAGAAATATATACCATACTCATAACGAAATATCTATATCATAGAGGAACATAAGATGCAGTCTTTATTTAGTATATCAAGTCATTAAATAACAACAAGGATTCATAATCTTCCACCAAATTTTATTTTTTTTTCAATCTACTTCAACAATTAAGTTTTTATTTGTAGACCTAATTTAATTGAACATGAACACACAATTAAAACTGGATTAATTTTAACCAAATATCGCATAAATAAAAAGGTTTGAACCGTAAGTTTAATCAGAAAATCGATTATGGAAGTGCTAACGAGATGGAATATTAATTGTAGGCGTTGAGAAAGAAGAAGAATTTGGAGATGAGAACAGTTTGATTGTTCTTTTAAACCTTTTTGACTAAATTAAGAAATCGAAAGCCACAGACAGAAACATATATTTTGTGAAGAGTAATAGCATAGAATTATTTTCACCTGCATAAGAATCTCTTGTTGACGAGGATGTTGTTCATCTGGAGGACTTGATTGAGTTGTGTTGTCTTCCTTGAGCTGGTGAGAGGATGTTTGAGAAGGAAACTGCATATTGAGAAAAGAAGTTTTGTTTGTTGGGTCAGCAAAGATGGTCCCTCTTGGTGTGTTAATATAGAGAGAGAGAGAGAGAAGGTGGATGAAGTATTTGACTATTGAAAATAAAAGGAAAGGGTAGCCAACACGGATACAGACGTAGAAGTATAAAATGTCAAACATAGGGCAATCCAGTTGCACTAAAAGAAAAGAAGAAAAAGGAAGTATTGTTTCAATGAGGAGAATATGTGTATATAATAAGTGGAAGAATTCAACTTCAACGTTTGAGAAAAGATGTCCGAGAAAGTGAAAGAGGGGTTGAAGCCGCAATGGTCGGACACCGCCTACTATACAAGTGGCATCGTTGAACTTTCGAACATTGCATCAGTCACATGGGGCCGAGTTCCCTTTCACATGGTCAAACTTTTCCCACTCCCCGTCACCAAATTAACCTTTTCTTTACGAACCACCACGATATTTTAACAATTTTTTTTAACAATTTTTTAACAACAGATTATGTGTTACTATTTGATCGATTCATATATTTAAAACAGACTTCTTTAGACTGTTTTTAACAATTTTTTAACAACAGATTATGTATCACTATTTGATCGATTCATATATTTAAGAAGACATGTTTAGACTTTTTTTAACAATTTTTTAACAACTCACTATTTGATCAATTCATATATCTAACATACCAATCACAAGCGGACACATTAACAGTTGTTAAAAAAAGTTGTTAAAGGTTACATGTTCCTTTCTTTACACCAACATTTTTCCCCCTTCCAATCTTTCTAACCAGCATAACATTATTTTTTTAAACTTTGTACGGACAACTTTGCTTCTTAATTTTGTTTTTTGCTATTTCACATCTAACTAACTTCAAATTTGCTTTCAAAATCTCATCTTGTAATATAAATTTTATTTTAGAGATTTTGTAAAACTGACTTAAGACTTTATATTTTCAAAAGAAAGTATAACTATATTGCCACTCTTATCAAAATTTCTCTTTAGATTCTGAATTTTTTTAAGTTAAATGAAATTAAACATAAATATGGTAAAAGACACCATAATCAAGTATATTTTATGTTTTGATCATGGAGTTCAAGTTAATTATTTAGTAGGTCACTTGTATCTTAAATGTCCAAATGTTTGTCTTTATCGTCCTTCATTTTAGAATTTTGTTTAATCAAATTAGGTTAACTGCACAAAGTATTGTGATGTGTAGAGTTGTCAAAACGGGTAACTCGGTTCAACTCGGCCCAGTCCACCACGGGTTGATCGCTTAGTGAGTCAACTCCACCTGATTCATTTATTAGCGAGCCAAAAAGATCTGAACCCGGCTCGACCTACCACGGGTTGGTAGGTAAACGGGTTGGCTCACTAGCCTATTTAATTACAATTTCTTTTAAAATAAAAAAAAATTATAAACTTTCTATATTCAATTTTAAACAAATTTCACTCCCAAAAAAAATGTTAAACTGAAGACAATTCAAAATAATAATAAAAAGTACAATATAATCCAAATGTCATCCAAAAACAAACACAAAAAACATACAAAAAAACCTGCTCCTTGAAGAATTTCAGTGAAGAAGTGAGAGTGATAGCACCGTAAATGAGAGCATGTTCCGTGAGGGTGATTTGTGAGAACAGATGTTACTTTTTTGGTATACACAGTGAATGAAGAGAGTATTTTATTTTTTAGGATTTCATAAATAAAATAATAAATTAAAAAAATAAAATTAGGTAGGTGGGTTGGCGGGCCAACCCGGTCCACCACAGGTTCAACCCGCATGAGCCGGGTTTAAATGAGTCGGGTTGAAATCTGATCCGCTTAAAAAAAATTCAATTTTTTCAAACTCAATCCGGCTCGAACCTGTGGTGAGCCGGGTTGACTCGCGGGTTGTGACCCTTTTTGACGGCTCTAATGATGTGAAAGTCGATAAAAATTCGACAGTTCTAATAAATAATGCATATTAAATATTATCACATATCTTTTTATCTCAAACTTATTTCATCATAAATTAATCAGTATTATATTTTAATCATTTTAATAGGTGACCGTTCATAGGTTAATGTCATTTCGTTCCAAAATAACTATTAAGATCATGTTTGTAAAGTGGTTAACCGTTTGCACCATCTATCTGAAATTAATCGAAGGATTATATTATACACTTTAAATTAAAGATTGTAACTAAAAATATTTAAAAAATAAATAAAGGGTGACAAAATGGGTTACGAATTATGCACCAGTTTATTTGTTAAAATTTTGACGACTTAGGTGTTAGTAACTTGCTGTGGTCTGTTTATCTGTTAAAGTGACGGACCATAGATGAAATAAATGAATTAGTTAACAGACTTTTTGAAATTAAAAATTAAAATAATCCGTTTAGATGCCCTAATTTAAGTTGATTTGGGAGAAGTGACTTTGAGATTAGTAAATACCTGGAATACATGAAACAAATCATCTGAGAGTCTGACTTTAAAACTAATTAAATAATAGCAACCATCAAAGTTTTCTACTACCAAGACCACGCTATCCCCTTTTACTTTTCTGTTTTTGGGATATTATACATAGAGCAATGATAATACATTTTTACATTATTTTGAAACAGAGTATAAGAATAAAATAATAATAAAAATATAAAATTTTTTATTTCTTTTAAAAATAAAAAATAATAATATTAATATGTAAAAGAATATTTTTTTTTCGTTCTCTTTCCTGACAAAGAGTGCAATAGACGTCCAGATATAGAGAGAGAGAGAGAGCAGTGGGTCAATAGTAGGTTGTACCAGAATAACGCTTCCTCATTGGTGCATGTTAAGGATAGTTATCTAGGGTTTCAAACCACTGCCTTTATAGTACAAGGATAGAGTCAAAATTTAAAAAGTCAAATCAAAAAATAAACAAACTTCATTTAATTATTATTCTTATTCCACACACACACATATATATATATATATATATATATATATATATATACTCAAATTGATATTTTTATGTTAATCATCATGTTTTAGAAAAGAAAATGTAAATTATGTTAAAAATCCACTATCAATTGAGACCATTATCATTATTCTAAAAGTGACCATATATACTTGCATATATTCCCTAACGAAAAAATAGTATATTACGAAAAGATAATATTAAATCGTAATTATCATTACAAATACATTACCTCTAAAATCGTCACTCTTTAGATTATTTAACTTAGTGATGGAATTAGGGATAAAATTAGTTTATTGTTGAGAGTCTAATCTTTATTTTTATTAGCAACCAATTTCAAAGATTTTACTATTTAGGTATTATAATTTTTCGTCGTTATGCTTAATTTATTAATCACTGGAATATTCTCTTCTTAAGCAATCGAAAAATATAATTCTAGTTTTGGTCGCATAATTAATATAAATTTTGGTCTCTAGTATTGTTGTTAATGAGTTTTTCCCTTCCAACTGTAATAATTGATTTTTAGACAGTTAGCTCACTCTCTTCCAGTTTATATACCTTGTACTTACATTCATTTTTTATCAATGAGAAATATAACTCACATTTGAATACCTCTCCTCTCTGCATAATACTCTGCATAATTCGTCTCTGTTAGAAAACTCATTGCACTAAGAGTGGTATCTAGAGCAAGGTTCGAAATCGGGCGAGGACAGTTCAAGACGTGTCAAGAAGAATAACGTTCGTACGTAATGGCTGGGATGATGCATAGCAATCTGCCTGTCTTTGATGGCAAAGGATTCGACGACTGGTGTATCAAGATGGATGCGATCTTCGGTTTCCAAGAAGTGGATGAGATCGTAAGAAAAGGTTTCGAAGAACCCTCCAAGGATGACACAGAACCAGTCAAGAAGCAGTACAAGGAAAATCGAAAATTGGATTGTAAAGCGCGAATGCTGCTACATCAGTGCGTATTCGCAACAATCTTTCAGAAGATTTCAAAGGCTACTACGACGAAAGAGATTTGGGACATCTTACAGGATGGTTATGACAATTCTGGGAAAGTCAAGAAAGTTAGATTGCAGTCACTCCAAAGGCAGTTTGAGCTTCTCGCTATGAGCGAACAAGAAACAATTGTAGAGTACATTGGAAGAATCCAATTGATCGTGAATGCAATGAGAGGGTGCGACAAGGTAGTGAAGGACAAGAAAATTGTTGAAAAAATACTTCGAACACTAACCCCTCAATTTGATCATATAACTTTGACCATAGAAGCAACCAAGGATCTCGAGTAGATGAGGGTGGAGGAATTGCAGAATTCCTTAGAAGCGTTTGAGCAGAGATTAGTTGAAAGGAGGAATGCTGAAAAAGCTTCTCAAGGCGTGAGTCAAGCTTTACAAGCAAGAAATGATTACAAACCAAGAGGTCGTGGTAGAGGAAGAGGTCGTGCTCGAGGAGGTCGAGCTGGAGGCAGAAATTCAAATGGTGCTGATCAAAACGATGGAGGTGAAAGCAGTGAAAACAAGAGAGGTGGAAAGTGTTCAAGAGGCAGAGGAAGAAGCAAGACTGACAAAAGCAACATTCAATGTTACACATGCAGTAAGTTTAGTCATTACTCATCTGAATGCTGGCATAATGAAGAGGCAATGAAGAACAAAGGAAAAGAAGAAGCAAATCTTGTGCAAGATGCAGAAAGTTCTGACTCAGATCACGTACTATTGATGAGTGCTATCGATTCTCATAAAGAAATGTGTAACATCCCGGCAACTTACAGGGACTGTTGACTGCCCCCACACATCACCACGAGGCTTTCCAGTGTGTTTTATCCTCACTCGCACACTTTCCGGGAAAACTTCCCGGAAGGTCACCCATCCCAGAATTACTCCAGGCTAAGCA
This sequence comes from Vigna radiata var. radiata, assembly GCF_000741045.1. Classification (NCBI taxonomy): domain Eukaryota; kingdom Viridiplantae; phylum Streptophyta; class Magnoliopsida; order Fabales; family Fabaceae; genus Vigna; species Vigna radiata. The sequence continues at coordinate 180,163 of NW_014541986.1, read as the reverse complement.
CACTTAACCATGGAGTTCTTATGGGTTAGGCTACCTCCCGGAAAGTGTGCGAGTGAGGATAAAACACACTGGAAAGCCTCGTAGTGATGTGTGGGGGCAGTCAACAGTCCCTGTAAGTTGCCGGGATGTTACAAAATGCAGCGGTGGAATTTGGTGCAAAAAAATGATGTGAACGCGTGCAATGTGGTAACATGCAGCAGAGTCAAGTGTCACGAAGATATGGCAAACAGAACATTCAATGAAGACAGGTGTCATGCAAAAACGGTACACGTGTCGATGGCCAATGAAACCGACCATGTAGAAGATGAGGATTGCTGGTATTTAGATACAGCATGTTCCAATCACATGACGGGAAGAAGGGACTGGCTGTTGGATCTTGATCCGAAAGTCAAAAGTAGAGTGCGATTCGCTGATAATAGCGTTATCATGGCTGGAGGAGCTGGAAAGATCTTGATCAAACAGAAGGATGGAAGATCTGCGTATATGAACAACGTGCTATATGTCCCAAACATGAAGAGCAATCTGCTGAGTCTGGGACAACTTCTCGAGAAAGATTATATGATGAAGATGCATCAGAAGCACATGGAGGTGTTTGACGAAATGCAACGACTCGTACTCAAAGCCCCACTTGCAAAGAACAGAACGTTTAAGGTAAGGTTGGATGTTGTTGCTGTGCAATGTTTAACTGCAATAGATTTGAAGGAGGAAGCTTGGTTATGGCACTATCGTTTCAGCCATCTGAACTTTCGAAGTTTGAGCTTGCTGAAATCCAAGAATCTTGTGAAAGGGGTTCCAACAATCCAAAAGCCTGACAGGGTATGTGAAGGATGTGTTGTTGGAAAGCAAACCAGAACCGAATTCAAGAAAACCACATTCAAGAGAGCCAAACAACCTCTTGTTGTTGTCTACTCAGATGTGTGTTGACTTTTCAATGTGGAATCAATAGGAGGTAACAAATATTTCCTACTTTTTGTAGATGAGTTGACTAGGAAAGTTTGGATTTATCTGATTAAAGAAAAGAAAGATGTATACTCATGTTTTGTAAAATTTGCTACCATGGTGGAGAGGCAATCTGGTTTGCAGATCAAGACTCTCAGGACAGAAGGTGGTGGAGAGTTTAACTCTCATGAGATGGACAATTTTTGCATTAAGAATGACATCGTACATGAGGTGATAGCACCATATACACCGAAACATAATGGCATGGCTGAAAGGAGGAATAGGACGTTGCTTGATATGACCAGATGCTTACTTAAAGCAAAAGGACTACCACACTACTTATGGGGTGAAGCAGTGTCTACAACAACATATTTGTTAAATAGATGTCCAACAAGATCTTTGTCTGATTGCACTCCTGAGGAAGCCTGGTCAGGGGACAAACCAACTGCGAATCATCTGCGAGTTTTTGGATCCATGTGCTACAAACATGTTCCAGAGGAGAAGAGAAAAAAGCTCGATGATAGAAGTGAAATCTTTATCCTTGTGGGGTATCATTCAACAGGAGCATACAAGTTGTTCAGTCCAGAGAAGAAGCAAGTGAACATCAGCAGAGATGTAATTGTTGATGAAGAGGCCGTGTTTGATTGGCAGAAAGCAAATGATAAACCTGAAGCTGTATATGGTTGGCTGGAAGATGGTAGTACTTCTGCAAAACAGATTGATGGTGATAATGAAGAGAGTAATAGAAGATCTCAAAGAGAAGGAAGTAATAGAAGGTCTCAAAGAGTGAGGTTTCCCTCGACAAGATTGATTGACCATGAGGTGTTTGCAGATTGTGACATAACAGATTCGAGAGACTTGGTGCATCAAGCGTTTCTAGTTGATGCAGAGCCTATCAGCTGGAGACAAGCTATTGATAGAAAAGAATGGAAAGAAGCTATGGCGGAGGAGCTGAAGGCTATTGAGAAAAATAGAACCTGGGAGATGGTTGAACCACCTCAACATAAACAACCCATTGAGGTAAAGTGGGTGTTCAAGACCAAATACAAACCGAATGGTGATATTGCAAAGTTCAAGGCTAGGCTAGTAGCGAAGGGTTTCTTGCAAGAACCAGGAGTTGATTTCACAGATGTCTTTGCACCAGTTGCAAGGCTCGAGACTGTGAGATTAGTAGTTGTTGTTGTAAACTTCAGAAAATGGAGAATTTGGCAAATGGATGTTAAATCTGCATTTCTAAATGGACCATTGGAAGAAGAGGTCTACGTAAAACAGCCTCCGGGGTTTGTAAAGGAAGGCCAAGAGCAAAAAGTGTATAGGCTAAACAAAGCCTTATATGGTCTTAGGCAGGCACCTCGAGCCTGGAATAGTCACATTGATGCTCTACTCAACAGACTGGGCTTCCAGAAATGCAGTGTTGAATTTGGCGTTTATGTGAAAGTCATTGGACAACAAGGTATAATACTACTTTGCCTATATGTTGATGATCTGCTCATAACTGGTGATCCAGAGGATGAAATCGGAAAGTTCAAGGAGAGAATGAAAGAGGAATATGAGATGACTGATCTTGGCAGTCTTAGCTATTTCTTGGGGTTGGAATTTATGCAGAAGGAAGATGGAATGTTTCTCCACCAGAGAAAATATATATCTGAAGTTCTTAAGAGGTTTAATATGTCAGGATGCAATGGTACTGCAGTTCCAATGATGGCAAATTTGAAGCTTTCCATTCAAGCTGATGAAAAGAAGGTGGATGCTACTCTCTATAAGCAGATCGTAGGTTCTCTAAGATACATTTGTAACAGTAGGCCAGATATTAACTATGGAGTTGGGATAACAAGTAGATTTATGAATGATCCTAGGCAGTCACACCTAGTTGCTGCCAAGCACATCTTACGCTATCTGAAGGAGACAATTGATTTTGGATTATTCTTTCCAAAGAAGTCTGACAGTATAAGGGAAGCATTGGAGGTTTGGTGTGACTCTGACTGGAGTGGGGACAAGGATGGTAGAAGAAGCACATTCAATTATTTGTTTAAATACATGGGATCGACAATCTCACGGTGCTCCAAAAAACAGAATGTAGTTGCTTTATCCTCCTGTGAGGCTGAATATATTTCGGCAGCAAAAACGACTTGTCAGATTGTTTGGCTTGAAACAATACTTGATGAGTTGAAACTCGATTACAGGAAACCAGTACAGTTGCTAGTTGACAACAGATCTGCCATAAGCTTGTCTAGAAACCCTGTTTTTCATGGAAGAAGTAAACACATTGAGACAAAGTATCACTTTTTGAGAGATCAAGTTAATAAAAGTAGACTTGAGTTGATTCATTGCTGCACTGAAGATCAAGTGGCGGACGTTTTCACTAAACCACTAAGGCAAAACAGACTTGAGAAGCTACGTGACTTGCTTGGTGTTAGACTAATGGAAAACTCAGATTAAGGAGGGTGTATTGTTGTTAATACGGGTTTTTCCCTTCCAACTGTAATAACTGATTTTTAGACAGTTAGCTCACTCTCTTCCAGTTTATATACCTTGTACTTACGTTCATCTTTTATTAATGAGAAATATAACTCACATTTGAATACCTCTCCTCTTTGCATAATACTATGCATAATTCGTCTCTGTTAGAAAACTCACTACACTAAGATCTTATTTGTTTAATTACATCTTATTTGTTTAGTGTTTTCAAATTTATTTAAATGCCAATATTTTAAAAAAATGTAAATTGAAATGGTTAATTGGACGGCATATTCAATCACAACTCATGTCAATACTGTTAGTGATAATTTCTGTAACTAATGTTACTAATAATTTAATTTTAGAAAATATATAATGTTATGCATGTTAATAATTTCTAATTCACGTGTATTTTTACATATAATAACTAAGTTAAAAATTTTATAAAAAAATATCAATAAACTCATTATTTTGAAATTTTAGCTTAAAAGTTATGTTAATTTTTTATATGAATTAAATTAAATATTTATGTAATTTCTCTTTAACGAATAATATTTTGTATTAACATTATTACATAATTTTCGAACTTTATCGTTGATCCCATTCTTCTATCTTTGACTTGGTGTTTTCCATCAATTCCCAAACACTAGAAAGTCTATGAAACTATTTAGTTTCTATAAACTTAAATTTACGTTAAAAATACAATTAAACCAATCAACTATATTAAATTTAATCCAATTAAATACGAATGAATATGAAATAAACAAACCAACCTCTCAAACTTAGCTCCAATAGGTGTTGAGTCGCCCTTATTAATATTACTCCATTTTCTACATTATCTTTATTATGTTGCTCAAAAGCCCAATTTTCATTTAAAAAATTCCCAAGTTGTCATGGATCTGAATTCTCCCATGTTATTAATATCAGATAATTAACCCTAGCCGTTAGATACTGACAACTACGACATAAAACATCAAGAATTGGAAGGTGAGTAATGGTCTGGTCATAAAATTATAAATAAATTTTTTAATTTAACTTATATTGTACTTAACCAAAAAAAAATACTATGACTTTATTATATATAACTTATATATAAAGATGATATATCTATTTTTTTTACACATTTTTAAGATAATTTGAAAACTATATCTTCATATTAATTGACAACTATACATCTTGGTATCAAATGACAATGAAATACATGTTAAATAATATGCTTAATGTAATGCTCCTTCCGACTAATGCACCAAACCTCTCAAACTATTCAAAATTCTAAAACTCAAGACAATCATACAATGTTTACCAAACTTCCAAAATTAAGAATTGCAAGAGGGGAAAAAGAAGATTCAACAACACGAATGACAAGGAAACTATGATAAGATACATAGAGAGTTAAAATAATTAAGAAAAGAGAAAAAATTGCAGTTGTACTTTAACATTCAAATTAAAATTAATGATATTTAGCTTGAATTTCAAATATTTAATTATATTAAATACTTGTTTTTTATTTATATTATTTTTTTATACTATATTTTGATTTTTATTTTCGTAAAATGTATTTGTATAATATTTTTAAATTAAATTAAATAATTTAATATTTTTTTATCACATAACTATCTTTCTTTTATTTTTTTTAAAATAGTTAGTAAAATTGTTCGCTATCATAATAGTTTTTATTTTTTGCTGGAATAAACCAATTGTTTTTCTTGTAGTTGACTCTCTCTCGTCTTTATTACCATCACTATATCCACATGTATTTTATTTCTTCAATTAGACCCTTTTACAGTTGACACAATTTTTTTATTTTTTATTTAAAAATATATATTGTTTTATTCTAAAAAGTATAGAAAAATGAATATTTAAAACTATAGAAATATAAAAGACATTTTTTTTAAAAAAGATTTAATTAGAAAATATAAAAAATTAGAAAAGTAAAAATACAAAATATATTAATTTTTCATTGAAATTTATAAAATAGACAAATATTAAAATTTATTGAAAATTTTATTTGGAAAACAAATATAAAAAAAGAAGTTGGAGTTTTTCTATGAAATTCTTTTTTTTTTTAATTTTAAGAAGTTTGAGTATTATAAAATTTGTTTTTCCTTTTTTTGAAAATAATTTGAATAGCAAAAACCATTTAAAAATTCAGTTCATAATTTGATTCTTGAGAATAAAATTTTGACTAGTTTAAAGTGAACACTAGTGCGGAAAAGACTTTTAATGTCTGTTATTTTGAACTTTTTACGTTTGATCTCGATCCGACGTCTTTTATGGGAGACATTAATGGGACGTCGGACCCCACAGTCAGACGTCTATATAGACGTCGGACTACATAGGTCAGACGTCAATGTAGACGTTAGACTACACAAGTCAGACGTCTATTGTGGGAGCTTCAATGGGTAACCCATGGTGCCCTGTGTCATGGAATGCAGCTTCTATTCAAGCGCACTTTATATTTCCTTTTGTTCTTGTAGTTGTTCCATGAATCGTTGCTCCATTGATCTCATGCTCTGGTTGAGTCTTTCCTCCTACCGAAGATCCATCTTCCTCAATGTCTCTTGACTCATGGATTGAGTGTTTTTTTTTTGTGTGTAAAGCCAAAGTAATCACAAAATACTTTCACTTTAAAACTTAACTCAAGACATGAACAACCAAACACCATAATACATGATCATACAATATCATAAATACTTCTACACCATTCTAATAAGCAAAACATATCACAAGGTTATCATAAAACAAGGATAAAAAGAATAAAAACAGGTTTTGGACTAGTCGCTCAACATACCAAACTCGCTGTGCAAAAATAGAAACAATGGTTTTTACTCACTCACATTCGCTCAGCGCACCAAGTCTGTGCGCTCAGCTAAAGCTCATTCGCTCAGCGCACCAATTCTGTACACTCAGCTAAACTGAAAATTGTGATACACAGTATCAGACCCTAACCTCTCGCATAGCACCCCAAATCACTATGTGAGAGTTCCAAACAGTGACTCAGACTCTCCAAACACTCGCAAAGTGCACTTATTTTCTATTCGAATTAATTGACATTAAACCCAACCACACTACCAGTCGTATAACAACTAGATTCGCAAAGCGAATCACTAGACAGAGGGCAACCCTCTCTAATCACTCGCACAACGCATCAATTCACTATGTGAATCACTTAATAAATTGTGTCAAAATATAAACTTTAACAAATTAATCTTTTATAAAATAGCTTCAATTTTATATGTCTAAATAAAAAAATTGAAATATATTAAGTGAAATTTTAAATAATTATTCATGATTAATATTTTTTATCATTAATTTTATTTTGATCATTTGAATTTTAATAAAAATACTTAAATAAATTTTATTAATTATTATTAACGAGTATTTATAAATCAAATACCATGATACTCGTACACATCTTATTAGGAAGTGAATAATTAAATATTTGTACACATTACCCCAAATATCTAATAAGGATATATATCACTACAAATATTTTTTGTTGTTCCAAATCACATAATAACTATAAATAAGAATAATGTATTATTATACATATGAATGCAAAATTCACTTCATAATATATTATAATATTAATTTTATAATATTGAATTAGACTTAAAATCTATTAATATATATATATATATATATATATATATATATATATATATATATATATATATATTTTTTTTTTTTTTTTTAATATATTTATTTTATTTATGATATTTTTGGAAATTATATTATTTATTCCTATTTAAAAGTTATCTATATAATAAATATATAATTTTAGTATTCATAGAATTTAAATTAACTTAGTTTTATTGTAAATATAATACTATTATGATTAAGAAAATTAATACCATTTCCATCGTTCAAATTGATTTTAAGCAATTATTTTCACTAAATTAATTTTACTTATTGTTAACACAAATAATAACTTCGGATGATTGGTATCTCCCTACACAATTACTCAAAACTCGATCACTTCCACCGTCCGTCCTCAATCTGACGTTGATCCTACTGGTCTCGACCGGCCGGGTACCTGTTAAAAGTATTCCGAAGCTCAAGTCAGTTCTCAATTCCACTTGTAGAGATAGAAAGAGAAAGTTATTGAGACAGAATAAATGCACAATAAATGTTCCTACCTACTATTACCTTTGACCTCTATTTATAGTTTTTGTGATGGGCCAATAATTAACTTTTCTTAATCATGGCCCAACCTTGGCCCAACTGTTTCTAATCCTAATTAGCTCATTAATGATGTTCCAATAATGATCCGGCCATTCGTTGCCAACTATCGATAAATAATCGATTGTCTGCTCTAGGGGTCGTCCGGTCAAACTGGACGCACTTCTGTGGAGGATATCATCAGGGTCCTTTCATATTATAGTACTATTGCCGGACGTCCTTTTACATTATGGTATTTAATGCCGGACGTCCTTCTATATAGTAATTCCGTTATGTCCGGACGTCCTCCCCGGTACAATAACAAATGTTTTTACCACCTTAATCGATTTATCGAATGAATATTTACATTATAAATACATTTGGTTATAAAATTTGTAATTACATATAGCTACATAACGAAGAAATTCAATTGTAAAATGAAATCAATCTACACATTTCTTCATATTTGACAAAAAAAAAATGATAATCATTTTACAACATATTTATCGATTAATGTTAAAAATATTAAATTTGTCAGTAAATAAAAATTTAAAATATATTGATAAATTATGTTTTTTCGATGGTTTTGTATTTTCATTGGTAAAACTATATTCATAATTTAATATTTATTTGTAGTGATTAAATAGAGTTTACAATTCAAATTATCAAACACAATATCCATATCTTCTATAATTGTATAATTATCAATATAGCATATTATGGATAGAAGAAACATTAAATCTTTAAATTTCAAGTTTCTATATCATCATTTTTGTAATGGGTCTTTTTAAGGAAAAAATCAATATTAGAGGGATTCAATAATTATGAATCTAAGTGTATTCTACAAAAGAAATTAAAATTATTTAAATAAAAAACTTTAAGATAATAGATTTTTATCATATAAAAGTGTTCAATTTCACATCTTTATTTAATGTATAATTTAGATTCACATTTAAATTCTTAATAGTTACTAATATCAACAAATGAATCTAAAAAACTAAGTGATATTTAAATTAGACAAGTCTACGAAAATTTTCTAACACTTAAATTAAACGAGTTATTAATAAAATAATATATCTATAATTAATAAACTGTTAAAATCTTTACACATTTATAATTTTTATAATTTTTTTCTTAAATGGCCTTAATTGAGAGTGTCCATCACAATCATAATATACTTAGTTGGTGCATAATCATTAATTTATTAGTTCAAATATATGTGAATATAAGAACAATGAAAGGTATAAACTATAAATTGATATTGACTGCAATTTCATATAGAACGTGTTGATTTGAAGCTTATCCATGTTGGAAGTCAACGTCATTGCATAAAAATACTTTTACCACTGATATTTACTAATAGATTAGGAACGTGTAACTAAATTTGTTAAAGTATTTAGTTCTATTATTGACAAACAAGATTAGTTTAGAGTTATTTAATAGTATTTTATCTATATACTTTGATTTGCGAAATTTCAAAAGTTATGCGTCAACAATAGCCAACTTTAGGTACCAAACAAAAAATATACCAAAATTCAAAGTTAATTAATATATATATATATATATATATATATATATATATATATATATATATATATATATATATATTAGAAAGTAGATTTAAGGTTAACTATAGATCTCGTTTGGATAGGTATCAATCATGGTTTTGATACTATATTAAAACGTGGATTTAAATGTAACTTAATCACACAAAATCAGCTTGAAAGATGGGATTCCTACTTATATATTATAACTTGGTTTTATTTCTAGTCGATATGAGACTACCAACTAGAGATGTCAAAATGGGTCACAACCCGCGGGTCAATTCGGCCCACCACGGGTTCGGGTCGGGTTGGGTTTGAAAAAATTGTACTTTTTTTATGCGGGTCAGATTTCAATCTGGCTCATTTAAACCCAGTTTATGCAGGTTGAACCTGTGGTGGGCCGGGTTGGCTCACAAACCCACCTACCTAATTTTATTTTATTAAAATTTAATTTTAATTTTATAAAAAGATATTTATTTATTTTTGCTTGAAAAAATTATTTAAGTTTCCTATTTTCAAAATTAATTAAACTTGAGTGAAATTTGGGAGTGAAATTTATTTAGATTTGAATTATAGAAAATTTGCATTTTTTTATTTAAAAAAAAATTGTAATTAAATGAGCCGGTGAGCTAACCCGTTTATCCACCAACTTGTGGTGGATCGGGCCGGGTTTGAATTTTTCTGACCCACTAATAATGAGCCGGGTTAGGTTGACTCACTAAGTAACCAACTCGTAGTGAACCGGGCTGGATCGAACCGAATTACCCATTTTGACAGTTCTACTACCAATAATTAGACGAGTTAGGTATCGTTGCCAAATGTATTTAACTTATAAAATTGTGTTAGTCCCAAAAAATTTCGTATGAACGATTAATCAAATTAAATAAACTCAGTATGAAGCTTTACATAATTAATGTATTAGTTAAATTAGGACAAAATTAAATAATATTATGGGCATGTGTCAGATATTTGTTGAAGATAAAAAAAGTCATATGCAATGTTGTAGAATTATTAATGGCATAGAAAATAAGAATGGGAGGATTATATAAGTTTGAAAGTGTTACACTTTCGTCTAAATTTATCTAACATACAAGGTTACCCACTTGTAAGCTTTGGACTTCATATAAACACTGTATATATAAATAGACCACTTTGTTAAATTAAATTATAATAAGGTAAGGATCAACCCCGTTGACCTATAATAAATTTCCTTTGTCAACTTTGTTAAAAATATCACATCACATCATTTAAGTAAATAACGACAACAATGTGATAGATATGCTACAGAAAAGATAAATTTAAAAAAATATATATTTACATATAACATGTTGTGTAAGTACATAAATATATAAATAAATAAATAATTTTTAAGAGCTTAACTTTTCTCAAACATTTGAAATACCTTGCCTAATAATCATAATTTTACCTTGTCGATTATTTAGTAAAGCTCATCATTTGATGTTATATTTTTGTTTTCAGAAATTTCTTCCTTTCTAAGATTACTCTATTTATTTTAATTGTTATACTCCTTACATTATCTACTTTTTAGTTTTAGTAAAATAGTTATCATATATCATTGCATAAAAATACTTTTTTGTACAGATAACAAATAAATTAAAGTATGCTATTTTATGTTCGTGTAAATTTATTTATTAATTCAATGACTATATTCCGAAAACGCTTTTTAATTCAATAAATTATTTTAATAATTTTTAACTAAAAATTAAATTTTTATCCCGTTAAATTGTAATAATTGCCTCATCTAGAAAGAAAATGAAAGAAAAACATTATTTTTTTGGTTTAATCATTCACTTGGTCCCTATTTTCGCCTCAAATATCAATTTAGTCCCTTTCTTTCTGAAAATCTCAATTGGATCCCAATTTCATCAAAATTGGAACAATTGAGTCCTTTCCGTTAATTTGTCTATAACGGAGTTAGTGAGTTGTTGACGTGTAACAGTGTAATCAGATTGTTAGGTTACGTGGATT
>NW_014541986.1:134247-163508 GCF_000741045.1 Vigna radiata var. radiata | reverse complement strand
ACATCAATCTGATTACACTGTTACACGTCAACAACTCACTAACTCCGTTATAGACAAATTAACGGAAAGGACTCAATTGTTCCAATTTTGATGAAATTGGGATCCAATTGAGATTTTCAGAAAGAAAGGGACTAAATTGATATTTGAGGCGAAAATAGGGACCAAGTGAATGATTAAACCTATTTTTTTTCCAGTTGGTTAAGTTTTAGAAGGATAAGGACGAAAGTTTTTTTTTTTTTTAAATATTATTTGATTCAGTTTCTAGAAAAAGAAAAGGAAAATGAGGAGAAACTCCTTTTATTCAATATTTTTACTTTCAATATGTTAGATAACTTAAATTTAACAAGTTTATTAGTAATTTTTTACGAGTCTTATTTTATTATTTTGAATTCAATAATAATAGTTTGATTTTTATAAAAATAAGATAAAGATAAAATAAAGATAAGGTAGAGATGATAGTTTTAATTTTCTATTATTTAAGTGCAATATTATTTTATTTTGTTGATATAAGATAAATAAATTGAATAGTTTTTTTATTTTGAATCAGTTGATATTTTGTTTTTAGTTTTTATTCTTTGTATTTGGTTCAAGATTCTATGTGCACTTATTTAAAAATTACCAAAGTCTAATGAAAATAACCATAGTAAATTATACTTACAAATTATTTAAGTATGTGTCACTTTTTTTAACAAAATGGCATCTAAGTTTTATGTTTTGAGTGTTGAAAGAGAGGAAAAAAATAGAGAGAATGAAACAGTGTGAGTGAAATCATGAGTTCTTGAGTCTTTGAAAAAAAAGTAAGAGAGATGACAAAAGTTGTTAACGAAATGATTGTGCTACAATTAACGAAAAAGACCAATTATGATAATTGGTGCTTATAAATGAAGGAAACTAAGTAGTCTGGCTGAACTTGAGAACAATCCAGAAGCGTGGTTCTCCATGTTGAAATTATTTACCTTTTCGTGGTCTCCTTCATAGGAACACATTATCATAATTGTTTTTCTTTGTCAACTGTGGCATAATCATTTCATTAACAACTTTTGTCATTTCTCTCACTTTGTTTTTCAAACACTCAAGCACTCATTGTTTTATTCACATTGTTTCACCCTTTCTCTTTTTTTCTTTCATCCGACACTCAGAGCATAAAACTCTAATACTACTTGTGAGGTTTATTAAAGAAAGGGGTTTACTGGAAAGACACAATATTAATGAGACTTGAATCCAAACACATAAGAAATTGACATCACTCTTAAACCAAGACCTTAAAGCAATGAGTTAATGAGTATTCACCTTTATATCGTGTTTCACTTTTTCGTTTCTATCTAGTGTGACTTGATAGAATGTAAGGAAAACATGACTATGATGATGTAGATCTCAGCAAAAATGTTGGAGACCATGATGATGAGGGTGGATGTCGGGGAGAAGAAACTAAAAGAAAAAAATGAGGATGTAACAATGTCTAGGAATTGAATGCTTCAAGAAATCATAAATCGAATTTCGAAAACAATAATGTTGAAGTTGCAATAAACTGTGGTGGTAATTAGAAAGACAACGAAGAAAAAAAAAACTAATATTTTATTTTCCTTTAATTACTATAATTATTTCAAGTAATATGAAGTATAAAAAGATATAAGAGATTATCATTAATAAAAATAAAAAAGAGTGCTTTTGAAAATTATTTAAATTAGGGTTAAATATGTTTTTAGTCCCTATATTTTTGGACGATTTTGATTTTAGTCCATTTTCAAACTAAGGTACAATTTAGTCCTTCAACTTTAGAAAACTCTGGTTTTATTCCTTTTTACCAAATTTTTTTAACTTTATTTGCTGTTTCAAACACGTTTCTCAGTTAACATTGAACCAAAAATGTGTCTAACAGTGTAAACAATCTAAATGCTATAATGAAACGTGCTTGAAACAACAAATAAAGTTAAAAAAATTTGGTAAAAATTACTAAAATTAGAGTTTTCTAAAGTTGAAGAACTAAATTGTACTTTAGTTTGAAATTGAACTAAAACCAAAATCGCCCAAAAATACAGGAACTATAAACATATTTAACCCTTTAAATTATTATAAAGAGTTAAATATATTCTCAAATTATTATAAAAAGTTGTGTTTCTTTTCCATGTGTTCTGAAAGTAATATAAATTATAACAGATATATTATATAGTTTAGTGTAAAATTTCGTTTCTTACATGAAAAAATACCTTTGTTAGTTGAAAATAATATTTTATATGCTTTTTATAAAGTGTAAAGACTATTTTATTTTTTAGTTTAAAAGTAAAAACCAATTTTTTATAATAATTTGAGCAAACATTTTCCTCCTATTATAAATTTGTCCTTACTTTTAATTTTTTTTATATATTTCTAAAAGATATTCTAATTATTTATTTATATAATCTTATATAATTTTACAAACACTCAAATTAGATGGGATTTTTTTTCTTAATTAAAAAATAGGGCATCGAAATATTATATCAAATTTCGACTAATTTATCATACTTGCTTGAAATTTATAAATGTTGGATCTAATATTAATATTAGCAAACCTTATTATATTTACCTGAATAGTATTAAAAGAAAGAGAAAAGTTAATATAAAACCCAATTACTCTGTCTTATTCACTTCTACCAATGGGATGTAATTAGAATTCAATAAACTTCATACTTTTAAAATTGAATAACTTTCAACTTGGTGGTATAATGTAATTTAAAATATAGCAACAAAAGGGGAAGAAATTAAGAAAAAGAAAAAGAAAAAGGAACCAATTTACCTTCACTTCCCTAACAATAAAAATAAAAAACAAAATTTATATTATTGAAAGTTGAAAGTTGATAGAGACAATTGAAACCTTGTATTGACTTTTTGGGCGTTTCATTTTATATTAAACTACCTTTTAATTCAACTCTAGAATGCAATTAAAAACATGTAGATGATAAACTCCATCAAATCTATCTAGCCAGCAGAAAAGTATCTTAGTTTATTGATGACACTTTTTGATAAACCCTAGATTATGTCTTTTAGTGTTTGCTTTATAATTTTAAGATTAATAATTTTAAAGATAAATATCTTCTTTGTTCTCAAATTATTATTGATAAAAATTATTTTAATGTTAATATTTTATGCTTTAAAAGTATATGTCAATTTTATCTTTATACTAATGTAAAATGTTCTTGAATAGTCCAATTAAAGACTACATCACATTGAAGTGTGAAAGAATTGCATTGAGGAGAGAAAGATTTACAAAAAAGAAGAGGGAGGTCGTTAGCTCTATTTCCACTATAATATTTTCCAATCCTTTATAAAATATAAAATTAAAATTCATATATACTTTAAAACACCAATAAAGTACAATTTTGTTCTTTAAAACGAAAAACATATCAATCATCTCATGTTTATGTGAACCGAGAATATAATATTTTCATGTTTGGTATGAGTTTGATGGACAAAAACACTAAATTGATGTTTTTTTTTTTCAAATTTATATGATGGTGTAATTTTTTTTTTCAAATTTATCACATTTGTTTTTAAAAATTAAAAAAATAACAAGTCATGTTTAATGTATTGTATTTTTATTTTTTTAATTTAAATTAAAGTTTTGTTTGTTTAATATAATTTTACTGTATTATGATTTAAACTAAAATTATGTCAATTTGATATGATTTTGATTTGTTATAATTTTTTATTTTATTTTAATTAAAATTATGTTAATTTGGTACGATTTTATTATATTGTAATTTTATTTGAATTTTAATTGAAGTGATATTAATTTAACATGATTTTACATAAATAAGTTAAAATAGTATCAAGTTGACATCAAACTAGTACAACATTCTCATATTTAAAATTTTGTTATTTTAATAAATTTGAAAACAAAATTACAGCATTTTAATGCTTTTGCTTGAGTTTGATGAAAATGGTAATGTGCATGCTCGAGAAAATGGTGCTGCCATAAGTGAAAATGATGTTTTTTTTTGGAAAGCAAAAGGTTATTTTTTTTTAAATCAGTTAAAAAATTATTTTTACTTTAATTTTTCTATTTCTTTTTAATCTCTTAAAATATAGTCCCGAGTTTTAAATACAGTCACGAATAACCTTTTTTTAGTTGTAATATTTTCAGAAGTTCAACTCTATTTCGTTACATTTGGCATATGAAATTACGAAGCTTTGGTCATTTTTTTTTTAATTTTTTTTTTATAAATAATTAAATTGATAATCGTTTAAAATATAGGCTTGGACTAACTAATTTACTATATTATTATTTTTTATTACAAAGTAAAAAAAAAAAAGATGACATCATCCATCACGTCAATTATTAAGCAAAGTAAACAACATTTGGTCAGCAATTAATTAGTAATAGTTGCATATTTATATGTCAGCTGAAAATGAAGGGAGTTTAACATATAATCTCGTGAATCGAAAAAAAGAAAATTTAACATAGTTTGGTTGAACTGTATATATGCGACTTATTTTAAACTTACTAATAGCATCTATAATGTATAGTTAGTTAAATGAGTTATTTATTTTAATTTTATGGTAATTAAATGTTATATATAGGTTTAAGCATCTACATAACACAAATACTGTATTATATATTAAGGTAGGTAAAGTAATTGTTTTACTTACTTTTGTAAATCTTACCGTTAACTAAATATTAATGTTAAAAATATTCTATTAATTAATTTCTTATATTAAAAAAATAGTTTTCTTAAAACCTTTAATATAATATATTGTTTTCTACTATAATAACATCTGCTAAATAATATTATTTAATTTTAAATAACTTTTGTAAACAACTTTTGAAAAGAACCTCATTCACGTATTCAATTCCTATGGATATGATATCTATCAATTTTGTGTTAGATATTCTCTATCACATAAATTATTAAACAAAATATATCTTGTTTGATCAACTATTAATCAATGATAAAGAAAAATCAAATTTAGTGTGAAAACAAACTCGTTAGACAACAAGAATGGTCATAAAAAAGAAGCAAAGATCTCGTCATAAAATAGTCAATGATAGAATTTGAGAAAAACGATTTATCACAAATTTTTTAACAATCCAAAAATTTGAGACCAATTTAAAAACTAATTGCTTTCATAGTCAAAATCTTGATATTTAATAATTTTTTATTCTTAATAAAAATTATTTTAGTTATTAATAATTTTTAGTTTATAAATTAATATCTAAATTAGTGATTATAATGATTAATTATTTTGATTACTAAAATTGATCATTATTTAGAAATATTTTTGTAATGTTCAATATGTTTTCTCTTTACTAATTATCACCAAATATTTGTCGTAAACTATATAAAATATCAATTCTTAAGCAAATATGACTTATTTTTGGTAACAAATATAATCTCATTCAAAAACTAATAAGTGACTTTCGAATTTATGAAAAAAATCATGTCTATTTCAGACTCATCTTCCTTAAATCGTGACGCAAATGTTGCCAGATACATGATTACATTGAGGATAATTGGTGAAGTTGATATGCAGTATCGTATATTTGAATCAAAGAAACCCTAAAGCATTCATCATAAACATGCAAAAACAACTTGTGAAATACAACGTGATCATTTGACATTACAAACTAGGAGACCCTTCACATAAGGTTCTGCAACAAAATTTGTGACTACTGTCACCTTACAAAACAACTTAGGTTATCTTTTAGCATACCTTTCATAAATGGTCATAAATATTTTCTTATTGATGATTGCATTTGATAAAACCATTTTGCTTATACAGAACCAGTGTATTGAACTTAGCAGTATCAAAACCTAAATAGAGTAACATCAATTAAATAACAAGCTATAATAAAACTGCAGCTTATTAGCTATAGAGTATGTGATTCAAAAGCATAGAGTGATACCTCCAGTTATTTTAAGGTATCTCAATTTCTCTGTGGAAACCACAATATCTTCTGAAGTAGCAAGATCACTAGTGCTGCCAATTTGGCCTAAGCCTCCTGCCCCACCTGAACTAATTTCAAAAAATTCTAGAGAACCAAAACGTCCCATATTCAAATCACTCGCAACGTCAAAAAGTTCTTAATTTTTTATCATGAAAAAATATTAATTTTTTATAATATTATTAAATTTTAGTTAAATAAGTTAGGATTCACCTTCTGTCCGAGTTGGCCAATGTCGACCTTTGGCTTGAGTTGCATCAATCTTGACCTTTTATCCAGATCAACTCTCTCAATCTTTAGCTCAGGTCAACTCGTCTCGACCTTGAACTTAAGGTGTGGTCAACTCAATTGAATTTTTGTCACGACCAAATTTCAGTCAGGATACACTCGACCAAATTCAATCAAATTTTGGTTGGAACCAACTTAATTGAATTTGACCGAACTTCATCCAAGATAATTAAATTAAAAAAGATTTTGACCTGAGTTGCAATTAAAATTATTATTATTATTATTATTATTACTATTATTATTATTATTATATTAAAATATTGTGATAACTTGTTTGGTTAGAAGTCTTATGTTTTTTGCTTCAAGTTTTATTTATAATATTTTGATTTATATTTGTTTTCTTAGTTAATTTTAGAAACTTGGAGAATAGTATTAAATCCTATAAAAATGGTAATTAAGATAAAGAGACGTGGTATTTCAGATGGTAGGACTGGTTACGAGATCAATCATATTAGGAGGAAGAAAAGTATTTTCAATAAGGGTAAGGTGAGTTAACTTTTTTTTTCTTGTGACACATTTTTTTATTAGTTTTATTTGGATTAAATTATATATCTATGTTTTGGCTAGATAAAACTTATCATTTGTTGGGTAATATTATTTTATGTGTGTGTTCAAATGGGACAAGGAAATACAGTTGTTATTTCTTTTATTTATGTGTCTATTTATTTATTAAAGATAAATAATATACATACATTTGCACGTTGTTATGAAATTATTTTCTTCTGTTTTGTTCAATTTAAATAATATTATAGATTTTGTATAGTTAGTTTTAGTTCATTTGTGGCTTTATTAAAAATATTATAAAAATAATTAATGTTTACAAGTAATTATGATGACAAAATTTGAGAAAAATTTGTATATATTTTTGTTTATTATACATGAATGTAGAGTATAATATTTTATTATATGGTTAGATAATATACTGCATGTGAATTTTTTTTATTATATAGTTTACATAATACAATGTAGCATGATAATGTTTTAATGTATATTACAAATGAAAATTTATGTGTAGTGGTAAATTAGTATTTTATTTTCAAATAGATATTATAAAATTCGTGTATTCTTAAAGTTAATCAGTTTGGAAGTTGTGACTTTATTTTCTTATTATATATGTATTTAAGAATTTGAGGTTAGTATAATATATATTTTTGGGTATAAATAATGACGTTTTTTATTATTTTATTTGAGTTTTGAAATTAATATTTCATGATGACATCTAGACATTGGGTTCATTGAGTTATATTGTGTTGAAAAAAAAATAGAAATTTAAAATGAGCATTGTTGGTGACAATTAATTAAGGGATTAGTAATGTTTATACAAGAGTGTTTTACTGGATTAACTGGATGGTAGTTGCGGGATTATATGGTTTATTTTGTTATTAGTTATGATGTCAAATGATAAGAACGATATTCGTTATTTTTGTATGGTTTATTTTGTTATTAACTATGGTGTCAAATGACAAGAATGATGTTGGTTATTTTTGTTTGGCTGGAATATATATATATATATATATATATATATATATATATATATATATATATATATATATATATATATATATATATATATATATATATATATATTTAGAAATATTAAATAATATTATTTTATTTTATCAAAGACTAAGATAAAATTGGAGGCGTTAAAATGAACGTTGCAATTTGACTTTAACAACAGAAGGTGATTTTTTTTTTAATAAAGTTGAAATTGGTTTGGACATTTGAGAGTTATTTTTATGCATTAATGTTTTAAATGGATAAAGTTATAATAGTTTTTTGGTCTTTTTAATTTTGAAATGGTTTATTTTAAAAGTAATTCTGATTTTGTATTTTAATTGTGGTATGGTTCAATTATCGTGTAAGAATAAATGGTTTTGATAAATAAAGTTTCGACGAATGCATAATATTTAGATGTTTGTTATTAAATATATATTTCATACATGTTTGTTTCATTTATATTTGTATGATAATGTTGTTAACACAACTGTGTGTTAAGTTAAGGGTATTGTGTGTCGCCTTGCATGTAGTAATGATGTGAAGTTATGTGGTTATTTCAAAATATGAAATAAAGTATGTGTTATTGAGAATGAATGAGAAGCATGCATCTCGGCCAGAGGTTAGAGAGCTATAGGAGCTGCTTTGAGGGGCTTTGGGAGCTAACCTTGAGGACTTCAGTTGTGGTCTCTTGGAGAGTAGTAAGGAGTGATACATCTCGGCCAGAGGTAAAGGGGCTGTGGAAGCCGACCTTGAAGACTCAAATTATGGTCTTTAGGAGAGTAGCGAGGGGTGGTACTTTTCAACTAAAGGTGAGGGGGCTCTAGGAGTTGACCTTAAGGGGGCTTTGGGAACTAACCCTGAGGACTCCACTTGTGGTCTCTAGGAGAGCAACGAGGAGTGATGCGTCTTGGCCAAAGATGAGGGGGCTCTGGGAGCTGACCCTAAGGACTCCAATTGTGGTCTTTGGTAGAGTAATAAGGAGTGGTGGACTCGATATAGTTGTACCGAAAGTGAACTTCACCAAGAAAACTCTATGGGAGAGTAGCGAGAAGTGACACATGTGTACTTCGCCCCTAAGGCTCAAGGAGGAGAAGGGGAAGTATGTTAAGTACTTGGAAAAACACTAGAAGGTGGGGGGGGGGGTGAATAATGTTACTGGAAAACTTTTTCGCAAATGATATAATATAACACTTTTGTCGAGGATTAAATGATTTTACGTAAGTTGTTAAACACTCGACTTCAGATATTAGTTTAAGCAAATAATTCTTTCTAGTAAGTGTCTTTCAATTGTTGTAAAAGATTTCTTGTAGCATTTGATAAAGCTTGCTTTTTAATAAAGAGTCGTTTAGTAGTAGAAGCTTTAATATAAATTAAAATAAGGTGCAATTGTAGGATTTATAAAAGGAGTGTTTAAACATAATAGAGCAATAAACACACAATTGTTTTATACTACTTCGCTCCATCGAGCTACGTTCAGTCTCTTCTAACACCTTAAATGGCTCCACTATAATCTTCAATAAGATTACAACTAAGTATCCTCACCATCCCCTTGTATCCCTAGACACTCTTGGTATCCTCTAGATACACTTGTCTAGTTGAGTTTCACTCATTCCTAGTTGCGCAATATTCTTCACCACTCTGGTATCCCTAGACAATCCAAATATCTTCCCTATATGTTGTCTAGCTAAGTTTAACCCACTCGTGGTTTATATATGATGGAGTAAGTGGATGCGTGTAATAGGTAATCTACACAAAGTAGAGTATATATGCATGCAACAAATATGTCTTTTCTCTTATCAGGTTTGTTATTTTTAAATGTTGAGCATTTAATGACATTTATTGTCTATTTAGAACAATAAAGTGTTTTTTGTTTTTCTACCATTCAAGTAGGATTTTATCATTTGAGTTTCACACTAAGATACCAAGTACATTGTAGCCTATTTAAATGCTTTAAGATTTTTCTTTGTTCTATTCAACACATGCGTTGGTAAGATGTTTTATATCACAAGCTTTTGAAATGTCACTTTGAGACTTTCAACATGCTTTCCAAAAACATTGTCTTGATACTTTTACCTACTAAGACATATTGAGAGTTTGTTCGATTATCGTCTAATGATGTATAACACTTGCATTCAACAAGACTCTCATTGACACATTAATTTGGAAAACGTTTAGTGGTGCGTCTTGTTCATACCTAGGTGTTTTTCTAAGACTTTGCCTAAGTTATTTGGTTTTCTCAAAGTATTTTCATGCATCACTTATATCAACTATTTGTTATTCTAATGATAACATTGCCATATGCTCATTTCGTTTAGTGTTGTTTGTTAAACTTCAAAACTTATGTGAGTGTTTATACGTACAATTTAGTCTTATAAATGTATTGTCTTAACAATATGCTCTATCTGGAGACTCTTAGGGAGTAAGAAGGAAGAGTGATTTTAACTCTAAAGATGAGTTGATTTTGGATTAGTCAGTTATGTGGGAGAGTTATGTTGATGATTGAATCTATTAGGTCATGTCTACACGTAGATTCATTGTTGTTGGATGATACAATAATAATTGTTATTTGATTATGTTCTATTGTATGAATTAACAATAGATTGAATGAAGTGTGTTATGAAATATTATTATGTATATGTGAGTTTAATTATTATGTTTTCTTTTAAGTTAGCTCACTTTTGCACGTTTGTGGTTGTGGTTTTTACCTGTGATGATCATATAACTTCTACTATATGTGAGTACATAATGTTGCAGACGATGGTTTGGATGTACAACAATAAAAAGCTTAGGGATTGCCTTAGGAATGCATTTTCTTTTATTTCGGATGTATTTTGGATACACTTTAATTATTGACTATTTTTAAATGTTTTCTTATTATTTGAAATAAATTTTTGTGAGTGAAACATTTATTTGATGAAATAAATTAGCGTTTTAATTTTATTTTATGATGCAAGATAAATACATTTAGAATATGTGTGAAAAATTTCTAAGTTTTTAGTAGCATCCTGAAAGGGTGTTACACTAGGCTGATGAGATTCTGTGTATATTATGGGAATACCATTGCACTCCTTAATCATCAAAAAAATAATCGTCTTTCTAATTCATATATGAAGTACATGCCACGATCCCTGATGAACTCAGAGAAGCCTCCTGGAAAAGACAACTTTGATGAAGTTCATATGATGACAACTTATGAGCTAATCTCAACCTCATATACGAGGTATGTGACACTACAATACACACGTTAGATAACAAGCCTTCATAAAGGCATATAAAAACGTTCCTGGTTGAAATATATATGAGTACAAAGATGTTTAAAAGTGTTTGAGTTGAAATATATATGAGTACTGAGTGTCTAAAAGCACAAATGATTGAAATATACCTGAGTACAAACACATTTAAAAGCACCCATGGTTGAAATATATCTAAGCACAAAGACATCTAAAAGCGTTCCGAGTTGAAATATTCAAGTACAAATGCATCTAAAGGTGTCAAGGGTTAAAATATATTCTAGTATTGAGGATCGAAAAGTGCAAAGGATTGAAATATATCCAAGCATAAAGGCATCTAAAAGCACTCCGAGTTGAAATATATTCGAATACAAAAGTGTCTAAAAGTGTCTCAGATTGAAATATATTCAAGTACTAAACATCTAAAAATGCATAGGATTTAAATATATCTAATTACAGAGACATTTAAAAGTGTTCCGAGTTAAAATATATCCAAATACAAAGAGATCTAAAAGTGCCTCCGGATCAAAATATATCTTAATACATAAAAATATAAAAAAAACCCTTAAATTGAAATATATATGAATACTATCTAAAGCTTAACATCTAAAAGTGATACAAACTCATATTAAAATATATTCAATAACTACTTTAAAAGTGTTTAATCATAACACATACGTTCATATTGTTTGGCCATAACACATAAGCTTAGATGGAAAATCATCTGAAAACTATTTAAATGCATTTATCCATAATGCAAATTGCTAACTCGGACGTTCACACATCCATAGTTTATGCATTTGATAGCTCATTATTATAAAATGATGTATTTTTTTTTCTCAGTTTGAATTCTTTTTCCAAAAATTGGTTTTTTTTCAAACAAGGTTTTGACAAGGCACATACTTGCATTAATCCATAATGCATATTTGTTTAGCCTATATTAAACCTATTCCAAAAGTTGTTTGAATTAAATTCATTCACAAAGCTTCGAGAATGATAAAATTTGTTGGGTCCACCTATACCTTATTTTTTTCTTCTGAACTAGGAACTAGGAAATTTATCAAAAGTTATGCTTCCATTGCAACCCCTTTATCTAATCTATTGAAGAAAGAAAGCTTCCATTGGATTGAAAAGACTACTGCTACGTTTGAAAATCTAAAAGCTGTAATTACCAAAGCATCTGTTCTGGCACTACTTGATTTCTCCAAATTGTTTACTCTAGACATTGATGTTTCTGGTATAGGAATTAGTGTTGTTTTTTAGTCAAGAACAACACCAATAGCCTTCTTCTCTAAGAAACTTATCCCTCAAATACAAAGAAAATAAACTTATACAAGAAAATTTTATGTCATTACAGAGGTAGTTGCTAAGTTTAGACATTACCTATTAGGACATAGATTTGTGATTAAAACTGACCAAAGAAGCCTAAAGTCTCTCATTAACGAGGCTATTCAAACACTAAAACAACAAAAATGTTGCACACACTTTTTAATAACATGCTATATGTGTTTAGGGGTGTTCAATGACCTTGGTGTTCTACAAATTTAGCATATCCATGTGTATTTGAGTGGTCCTTTGCAGTGTTATATGGCGTAAGGTGATACTAAGAGGTGCAGGGGCTGGGGCCCTAGAAAAGTTGCAGGAGCTGGATATAGGGAAATTTCATGAAGAATATAGGGATGCAGAAGAAGAAAAAGGAGTTACAAAAGCAACCCAAAATTTAGAGTGCATAAGGAACTGTTCACAGAAAAAGCACAATGAGTATCACAAAATACAAAAACATGAAATAGTACTGTATGAATCAGGCATTGGAGATATTAATGTCCTCTTATGGCATGTAGCAAAGCAATTTCAACAACCTTGAATGGGAAATCAATAACCTCAGTTAATATTTAATTAATTAATCATTATGGTTTTAAGATGTGAATCAAAAGGTGGCAAACAGATTATACACTTTGCAAAACTCAAATGGCATATTTTTATCAAAACATTGCAAGAGACAATAATTATATTAGTGTATGGATAAAAAAAATAAAATTCAATCCTAAACATGTTAAATATTTTTGTTTGATATTCTTTTAAATAACAAGCTTGAATAAACAATTATCAGTCTTAAGTGTCTTTACTTTAGAAAGTTCCAGAAATTTTTTATAACTTAATAGTTGCAAAGCCAAATAGAGGTAATGTTGAAGGCTACGTTTTGGATTGATGAAAGGAGAAATGGAGAGAATGGAATGTAACAGATTATTTGGATTGAAAAACAAAGGGATGAGAAGGGTAAGCAACGAACCTATTTATTACCCCTCAAATTGGAGGGATTTCTTATTTTAATTATACTATTGTATTGTGATTGTGCAAGATGCCACATGCTTCACATCCCAACCACTTCACTTAAGCAAACGCTTTGGCATGTTTGAGAAAAGTTATTAAGTGCTTGATGAAAATTCTGATGGAAATATTGTCCCTGAGTATAAAACAATGCTATGGGGTTGTTCTAAAGGGCCCAATTATTGTATATAAAATATATAAGCTCAGAATTTTATCAATATAGCAAACCAGTCACAAATGAAACAGATAAATAAATGACAACTATTTAAATACTGTCTTTTTAATACTAAAAAAGGTAATAAATGAGGTTGGAAAACAAAAAATAAAATAAAATAGACTCGAACGGGTTCATTACAAAACAAAATTTCAGTTCATTGTATGACACCATATCTATTGCTTCCATGCTTTCCTTCCACGGAACTGTTTGCCAGATCGCTGATTTTTTTTCTTTTTCTCTATCCGGGTTCTTGATACCTTATCTCTCTTTGCAGCCAAGGGCATTTTCTTCTTGTGCTCCTTTTGTCGGTTGCTTAGGCCACCCGTCTGTTCACAGTAAAAAATACATGTCCATTGGTTTCCAATCAAATCAAGTAGCACGGCCATTATATGATTTAGTTGTTCTTTACACTTTCAAATTCAAATTCACAGTCTTATAAAATAAAACATTTTGCCTAGGCCAATCAAGTCCCTTAGACTGTGTCTTGGGTCAAGGTAATGAAAGAAAAAAAAAAAAAAAAAGAACAAGGAAGAGAAACTAACATACCTTATTCTGTTTTACAGCAGTTCGAGCATGATATTTTCCTCTTTCCTCCCTCCCTGCTCTAACCAATGCCAATCTTTCCTCTTTGCTCATCTTTTTCCTTACATGAACCTACAAGATGGGGGTACATGAATAGATAGCCCTGATTATTGACGTGTATAAGACGAAATATTTTTTTAAAGCGAATCTAGAACTCTATCTCATTTAAACAAAGCTTGTATTTTCATCCTTTAGGCAAGGATTGCAGATTGAGATAATCAACCGAGCAACTAAAGCCACTTACTTCCAACATTGCACCATCCACTCGCTTTAGACTTAGTTGATCAGAACTTGGAACTTTAATTCCTGATGATTTCGCTAGCCCCTGCTGAGCCAATGCATTTTTTGCTTCTCTTTTTGCCTACAATTTACATAAATAAATTCAACAAAAGCCACATACGTTAAAAATTGAACTTAGTGAATAAGCCAAAGAAACCTTTAATTTTTTTATTCTCTGGAAGTCTTCATTAGAAAGAATTCCATCTTGAGATTCTGGTAGGACATCCCCCACTTTTGCCCCCGCCAATTTCTTCAGAGCCCGAAGACTTGTATCAGCAGCAATAATTCGATCATCAAAATCAGTAAACTTCCTCTTTTTGGCTGAGTCTTTCAATTTACTTTTAGTCTCCACATTGCCGCCTTCACTTAAATAACCCTGTTCATCATCTTCTTCATCACCATCCTCTTCATCATTGCCATCCCCCTTATCGTCAACATCTTCATCAGTATCACTGTCACCAGCTTCAAAATCATAACTCTCATCTTCATCTTCTGATATAGCATCGTTACCTTTGGCTTCATCATCATCACTTTCAGTGTCATCACTGCATAACTGGCTCTCATCATCATCATCATCATCATCATTAATACTCATCAGATCATTTTGCTGGTCATTGTCTGAATCACTGCATGCAGAATCATCAGAATGATCACCATCCTGCTCATCGATGTCAACAGTCTGCAATAACTCAACACCAGAAACATCAGTCGCAACAGTAACTTCTCCATATGCCTTTGGTCTTGCCTTTGGGTCAATAGGCCGTCCACGGTCCTTCTTAACTAGCAGTGAGGGGCAAAGCTGCAAATGAACAATATTAGTTAAAGTTGTGGATAATGTACATGAATGTGCTTCTGGGCTTAAGCACACAAAGAGACACCTACTCATAACAGAGCCTTAACTACCTCTCTGAATAATCCAATAAGAGACCGAGCTGCCACTGAAACTGCCTTCTCACGGGACTTCTTATATAGTGCAAGGTCTTGTAACAAGTCTTCATTCATTAACTACAGTCCAAAATAAAAATATCAGAATAGCATAGTTAGGGAACATAACAAGGTGCTCAAGGATGATCTCCTGAAGGTGGAATAGTGTAGGAAACAAACCCCTAGACCATTTTAGTGGCAGTTTGAATTTACAAGTTAACCAGCCATAGTGGTGGGTCAATTTATTTTGCGGAAAAGAAATCAGTAAGATGCATATATCCAAGGATGATGAGATTGCAGTAGTTACCAATGGCATGCGCATGCATATCTCCCTCACTGCATTTAGTCCAACAGTAATAGCCTAAAAACATGAACCAAAATCATCAAGAAAACAAAATTGAGTGTCCCTGCAACAAAATAAAAATATATAGCAATATATAAAATGTTAATCAGATGGAAAAGAACACCTCTGGACGCGATCGGTCATGTACAAATTGATTTACTATTTGTTTGAACAAGGGCTCAACAGCATCAGGAGGGACCTGAATCCATATAACACCTTGAATGAGAGAGGATAAACAGAAAATCATAGGAGAACAAAATATTACACAAAAGCTAACAAAAAATCGAATTCTGAAAGAAAAAACTATTCCTATAAAAATAAAATGGATTGAAAATAAATCACAATTATACAGTACCATGTCATGGCAAGCCTGAACAACTGCTGCAAGCAAATTTGTTATGTCTCGTTGATGTGGCTGATTACATGATGCATACATCGCAACTGTCACACTTCAGTAACAAACAGAATACCAAATTTCACCTAATTTATGAAATGATACCTGAATATATTTCTGAAGAAAAGGATAGAAGTCTAGCACAAATAACCGGTGAAGTCCAATTGTTCGAGCAATCAATTTCAAGATCATCATCTTAACCTATAAGTTATGCAGGGTAATTAAAGAACCAAGTCAATATGTATTTCTAAATTAGCACAAGAAGATTTGAAAGGAACTGCTAATCTTAATTTAATACGGCGATTGGAATGTTTTTTAAGATTTATAAGAGTAGGCACCTCAAATCGCTCGTTACAATTCTTAAGACGTGAGAACAGCTTCTCAGCAAAACCCTGAAAATCATATGTAATCAAGATGTTGATATAATAAAACAAAATTTGAGCCAAAAATGTATATAGGATGTTGAAATAAAATTTTTACAAACCTGAGCATCTTTAAGATGGTTAAGTGGTGAATAATAACTGTTATTAGTCCTTTCAGATGACATGCGCTGCTGCTTTTTCATGCTGCGTATGGCCCGTTGTAGTTTTGCTTTCTTTTTCTTTTTGCTCGCTGCTGTACCTTGGTGGCTTGCCTAAATATTTGTAAGAATAACCAATAATTATAGACAACTAAGCATATTTTACCACCTCCATACTCAAATATAAGAAAAAACAATCAATTACACACTAATTAATATAGTCAACTAACATTATTCAATTTCACTAATGTCCCTTGAAAATAACTTCATTCTTCAAATTCCCATTATTGGAAGATGATATATCATGAAAAAAAAAAGTAGTCAATAAAAATAGAATCAGTTTAATAAAGGATGTTTTAAGATTGATATCATTAAAAAGGATGAAATGTGTACCAACAATTAACCCATTGACCCCTCCACCCCAATCCTGCTCTCTCACAATCACTTTTCCATCCATATCTTCCATTCCTCTCCTCTAGCCTCAGCAATGATTAGGCTTCAACATAACAGAATTCACTCCACCAGTAACAGACTTCTATCCACTAATCCCACATCATTTCCCATTTTAACGTCTCTTTCTTTTCTTGCTATATACGAAGATGGGAGGTCCATGAATGTGTGTGTGTGTATGAAATACCCTGATTAAAAGTGCAACACAAATTTAACTAGAGCTGTCACTTGAACCCCAACCCCATGGGCTGGCCCTAGCCCCATTTAAAATTAAGCCCACTTTCTTTGGCCCATTTAATGGGGGGCTTATCTGAAGCCCCAGCCCCCAAAAGCCCCTAGGAAGAGGGTTGGGTTTGGGATAGGGTGGGGCTGGCCCTCAATCTGAAATTCCTTCTTTTCACTCAACATCTTTTGTGGATTCTTTTCTTCCGCGACTCGGTTTCTTCGTTCTTTCCCTTCCGCAAGGCCACGGGGCTCACTTCCTCCATCATTTTCTAGGGTATTAACAACTAAAGAATTGATTCGCTATTCATGGTTATTGCGAACTCCCTTCCGTCCTTCAACGTTCTTTCACTAGTTGATGGATAGAGTGGAAAACAGTGTTATTTAATACCTTAATGTTGCATGTTTGACATTTGTTTGTTAATTTTCATGTTCTTTTATGATTGTGTGTAGATTAATTTGATTAACTAAAATGATGATTTAAAAATTATAATCCAAAATAGAGGTTGAAAAGTCCTCAAGAAAAGTGAAAATGGGAAGAAGAGGATTTTGAAATACAGGAAAATGTGTGCATTGGAAGAGGGTGTGTGTGTGTGAATCAGAACATGAGAGTTTTATGATTGGGAAGTGAGCTCTCGTAGCAGTTACCACATTCATATAACCATGGCATGGGAAATTGAGGATGATGGGGTTACACATATTAACACTGTCATTATAATAAAGTGTTGTTTCGATGAGAAGATCCATTTCTTTTAAATGTGCTTTTGAAAAGACCAAAAGTGAAGCAAAAGGGGTTACGCATATTAACACTGTCATTATAATAATAAGAGAAAAACAGACACTTCATGTCTTTTTCTACAATGTTTTATCAACATGAATAAAACAATGCAATTTAGTGTTTTGTTAGTGTGAACCATAAATGTAACCAATAAGGGTGAAGGTGTGAAAGATAAGGGAACTTATATAGAGTCACATGGATCGATCAGAAAAGTTGCAATAGGACAAACCACATGGAAGGGTAGCTTGACAGCATTTACTTGTAACAACGATAATAATATTAATAATATCTCCACTTTCACTTATCTTTATCAATAATTTAACACCATAACACGATCAAGGTTTCTACTCCCTCTCACCAGATAACATTTCCATCATATCATAGCTTCAGGATTTTAAAATATGCATAAAGTTTCTCTTTTCAGCAAACACCGACCAACATCTCTAAATTTTATTTGATAAAACCTGTGTGTACATAAAAACTGGAGTGAATGAATGCATAACTTTTTTGGAGGTGACGGGTATAGGTTTCTTGAAGTGCCAAATATTATTGTAAAGGTTTCTTGATGTGCCACATATTATTGTATAGGTTTGCCAAATATTATTGATGTGCGCAACTTTCCTCTTCCCAAACAGGAATCCAATTTGCACAGCATCTGTTCACCAATTTTAGATTTGATGGGTACTTAGATTTTGTCAGAATAACATCATGTAATCATAACATTTTAGATTGCATCAGTTTTACTGCATTTCTTTTTACAAATATTATGTGTACACAAGTTTTTATGTAAATTTAAAATTATTTAATGTTGGTAGATACAAGACATTGATTAGGAAATAGTTGAAACCCTCCAAAGACAATTTTTTCATACCAAAGTCAATTTCCTATTCTCTATTCTTATGGTAGTCCTTTTAACTCATGTTACCTATTTCATATACACTAAGAAACAAGGTTACAATGTTGACATTAAAGTTTCAACTAAGAAGATGGACTTATGGGTGAAATTTGGACAAGAGCTGCTGTAATCTAGGGGAAACAAGTTGATAGGTTCCTAGATCAGGAACCTAATTCGAGAGCTCTCTTCCTCTCCAATTGGCACACATCGGTATATTATTCACAATATGGTATTTCTACAGAAAAGAATACAGAGGCTTAACCCTCTTCTCAGGTATGAACCTGTCAGTTAACAAAACAATTTCCCCCTCTGCTATCTAACTGGCCCCTATTTATACAACCTTTCTCGCCCAAAACAGTTAAGTTGTTACAGTTAGTTACCCATATCCTTCTTCCCTCTCTCATAAACTAACCATCTCCTCTTATCCCTATCAATACCCTCCCCTTGAACACCAACCTTGTCCCCAAGGTTGAAAACGGGGTACTGTTCTCTGATGGTTATCTCGTCTTCCCAAGTGGCCCCTTCCGGCCCCACTTCTTGCCACTCAACTAGCAGCTGTGGCACACTCTCATCTCCTTCCTACCGCTGCCGCCTCCCCAGTATTTTCACTGGCCAGCTGTCGTCTTTCTTCTTCACCATAATCACCGAACTCAAATACGGGCTGTGGCTTGGTCGGATCACCCCCATGCGGAGCATTTCGGCGACCTGCTGCTCTATCTCAGCTTTCATAGCATGTGGGTATCTGTATGGTCGAACGTTGACGGAATCAGTCCCTTCTTTAAGCTGTGTGTGGTGCTCCATCCCTCGGCTAGGTGGCAGTTTCGTGGGTTCTGCAAACACCACGTTGTATCTGCCCAGAAGGTTCTCTATTTCTCCCTTTTGTTCTTGGGTGAGGCCCAAATCCCTTGGTGCCTTATTTTGGGCCTCCATTGAGCCCAACTCCCAAACCATGAACCAAGCCTCTATCCTGTCAGTCTTCAGCAAAGACCTGGGTCCCACCACTTTACGTTCTAAAGTGGGGTCCCCCTTCACCGTCACCTCCCTTCCTCCTTGTCTATACTCAATCATTAGATGTTTCCAATCCACCAGAACTTTCTCCAATTTCTCCAACCACTCGACCCCTAGGATCACCTCGACTCCCCCAGGTTCGAACGGGTAAAAACGTTCGACGAGCTTAGCATTCCCCAGCTCCAACTCTACCTGTTCACAGCACCCACTAATTCTCCTCCTCTGGCCATCATCCAGGCTCACCATGTATGGTTGGGTCTCCGCCACTGCCATCTTCAGTTCCTCCACCAACCGTCGATCAATGAAGTTGTGGCTCGTGCCACTATCAATTAAAACCAGTTCCTCTCTCTATCCAATGCATCCTCATAATTTCATCGTCTTGGGTGTAGTCAAGCCCCCTGCCGACAAGGCCGACAATTCCATTCCGGTGAGATTCACTGTTGTTTCTGTTTCGCCGCCTTCTTCCTCCTCCTCATCCACCATGATCAACATGCAAAGTCCTCCTTCTGGGCACCGATGACCCGGAATAAAAGGCCCACCGCATCGGAAGCATTTGCCCTCCTCCCTTCTTTTCAAATATTCAGAATACGGTAGATTTCGTGGGCCCCCATCTCTTCCTTCGCCGGTGGTTTTGGCGACACCTCCTCCTTGGGTCGTTCCCTCCTCACAGACCCAACACTCTCAACGGTCCCCCCTCGGTTCTGCATTTCCCTTGGTGGATCAACTTGGGTGATTACTCCCGCCGATCGCCCCCACGAGCTCTGATTTTTGAAACCCGATCCTCCTTCAGTCTTCATCGGTGTACATAACTTTTCAACTTCCCTCGCGACACACATCACGGTCATGAGGTCTGGAGGGTCATGCGGCTGCACGTGGACGCTCATTTCTTCTCCGAGTCCCGCCATAAAATCTCCCAGGATTTGCTCCTCCGGAATCTGAGTCTTCTGACCCACTGGCACCTCGAAATCCCTAACATAGTCCTCCACCGCCCCTATCTGCTTGATCGTCGATAATTTCTCATAAACCGTTCCCCAGTTTCTTCCTCCAAATCGAATTCCCAGAGCTCTCTTCAACCCTTCCCAAGAATAGTTCTTGGTTTTCTCCCGCCAAAATCGGAACCAACTTCCGGCATACCCTTCCATGCTAATGAATGCTAGTTGCATCTTCTCTTCTTCTTCCACTTTCTGTACCTAGCAGAAAATTTCCGCCCGACCAATCCAATTCCATGGTTCTCCCCCCTCGAACATGGGCAATTCCACACGCTTCCGCCAATTGACCATCGCCCCAGTATGCCCTGCTCCTGTTTGTCCCCCTTCGCTTCCTGACCCTCCGGCATTATCATTTACAGACGATTCACTATCGTCCCAGCGCTTCCCTCCATTGTCGATCTTGCGGTCCTTCAAGATCGTCAAGATCGCTTGAATGTCTTGGCGCATCATCTTGCAGTTCTGCCTCAACGTTCCGATTTTATGCCGCAATAATACTGTTTCAGCCTTCGTTTCTACTAGCGCAACCTCCACCGCTTCAATTTGTCCCTCAACAGTCAGCATTCTTCCCTCCATGACGCGAGTTCTTCTCCTCTCCAAATGGGATCCGGCAGGTCGGACCATTTGATAGGTTCCTAGATCGGGAACCTAATTCGAGAGCTCTCTTCCTCTCCAATTGGCACACAGAGATAGGGAAATCGGTATATTATTCACAATATGGTATTTCTACAGAAAAGACTACAGAGGCTTAACCCTCTTCTCAGGTATGAACCTGTCAATTAACAAAACAATCTCCCCCTCTACTATCTAACTGGCCCCTATTTATACAACCTTTCTCGCCCAAAATAGTTAAGTTGTTACAGTTAGTTACCCATATCCTTCTTCCCTCTCTCATAAACTAACCATCTCCTCTTGTCCCTATCACAAGTTATATTTGTTCAAGTAACATGGTTGATTCTGTCTCTATAGATTATAGTTTCAGTATACTATGCTGGAAATATAAGACATTTTCAATAGCTGCAATGTAGCTATCATAACAGAATGAGATCTAGTAATGTAAAATTTGTAGAACTAAGGCATACTTAACCTGGGATCAATTTCTTTGTGTGTTAGGGAGTGAAATCATATTTCCTCAAAATGGATAAAGGGGCTTGGATCAAACAACGTATAGATCATTCTCCTACATATCTTTGAATTTGAATTGAAAATGGATATGAGCTTAGTGGTACTAATAGGATATTAATGTTCATCATCGTTAAGTGGATGGAAACTCAAAAGTCAATGTGTTTTACAGGCTTGGGATTTGTATGAGGCTGGAGAGACAAAAAATTTGGTGGATGCTTTTCTAGATGGAGACTTTCAATGTTGAGGAGGCAATCAGATTTTGTAAGATTGCTCTCCTTTGCACGCAGGATTCTCCTCAGCTCCGACCCTATCCCAACCTTCATTGTGCTTGAAATGCTTTTAGGTGAAAAAGATGTGAATGAGGAGAATGTGACAAAACTAGGCATGATATTTGAATTTGTTGAAGCCAAAAGTGCATGGAAACAAAAGGGCAAGTCAGAAGAGAATGGTAAACTTATGTTGGCTGAAGGGAAGCAAGATGAGTCATCTTCTTCGGAAACCATGACCTCTTTTGCTACCATGACCTTCACAGCAATATGTGATCAAAGTAATTAATTTGATTGTCACTAGATAGCCTTGATTCTCCCCCCTTATTCTGAAGCAGCCAATCTTTGTTGTCTTTTTTGGCTACCAAGCAGAGTGTAAATTTTTTGTCTAATATTTTCTTCTCATTCTATATTAATCAGTGATCAATGAGTTCGATTTGTAATTCATTGGTCGGGCAAACTTTTTGTAAGAAATTAGTGTCGTTGATCTATGTAGCCCATATACCATAGTATTTTGAAGCTGTTTGAAAAAGATATGTACAAACATATTTTCGTTTTACTTATTTCTATTAATACACTCTTAAATTACTTGTACAGATTAAACTTTGTATGTCTATCATACAGTGCATTGATATAATCATCTGTTAGTATAAGAAATTAACATACTTAAATATGTTTTTAGTATTAGCAAGTATGTGAAACAGCTCATTATATTGTTTCGGGTTTAAACTTTAAGTATATAGTTATATTAAATGTTAAGATAATAACTCTATTATTATACAATTTTTATCCTAAAAACAAAAGCCCATGGGTTGGCCCTAACCCACAGGACCTCTGCGGATATTTGACCCTGTGAACTTTTTTAATAAAACTTTTTTTGGTGCTGTGGACTTTTTTAGTCCCAACTCACATGGGCTAGGGCCAAGTCCTATTATATCGGCTTATTTGACAGCTCTAGATTTAACGTTAATAGGACAGTTATCATTAAACATCACCTTATAAAGGGTCTCCCTGCTGAGAACAACTTGAGGAGATTCATTTGTTTCATCGTCACTGCCTGAATCATCACTATCATCATCATCTTGAATCTTCTCGTAATTAAGCAGAAATGATAAAGTTGCTATCATAATCCTGAAAGAGATAAAAAAGCATAATCCTTAGTGTGATAAAATTTCGATTCTGTAACACAACATACAAAAAAA
This sequence comes from Vigna radiata var. radiata, assembly GCF_000741045.1. Lineage (NCBI taxonomy): Eukaryota > Viridiplantae > Streptophyta > Magnoliopsida > Fabales > Fabaceae > Vigna > Vigna radiata. Next base: position 140,051 of record NW_014541986.1, on the reverse strand, counting down.
CAGATAAAAGAAAAACCTCGACGATGGATGGAAGGAAGCAGTGCAAATTGCATTTGCTGTTCTTTCATCAAACCACACTTTTCTCCTGTGAAGCTCACATAGAGTCACAAGCGCCCTCTTGGCCGACTCTTCCTCCTCTTTCTGTTACAAAACACAAATTCACTGACCAGTTAGAAGACTTGAGTGTTTGGATTAGTTTATTTTGTGTTGTAAACTACTTACAGTAAATAAAAAAAAAAAAAACAAACAAACAAAAGGGCAAATGACGAGAAAAAGTTCATCAAAAAACCTGAAGCAATCCAAACAAGACATTCTGAAGGGCACGGTTCTTGGCTTCGTTCTTGTGCTTTTGGTTCATGCGCCTTATACTATGAACAACATGATCAAACGCCAGCTTCTTCAACGTCCTGTCACCTAAGATTTGAAGTTCCATGAACAATGACAGCGTTTCTCCAACATCAACAACCTACACAAATGCAACATCACATCAAACCACGACATAACTTCCATGAACCCAACTTGAAACGAACCAAGTTCATTTAAACCTTTCTATTAGCAAGGAGGATGAGCGCATGAGTGAGGTGGCAGCGAAGTCCAGAAGGCAACGTGCGCGCCGCGCAGCGAAGCAAGTCGGCGAGTTTGCGAGGGAAATCGGTGAGGTGTTTTGGGTAAAAAGGAGTGACGTGGGAGAGGAACATGGCCCTGTCGCCGAGGTCTTTGGCGACAGTGGGGTCGCTGCTGATGCCGGTGACGGAGGTGAAGCTCATAGCGGCTTGTTTCTGAAAGAGTTCGAGGGAGGAATTGAATTGGTTATAGATAAGATGTAGCTCCGATTCGTAGCCTTCAGGGTCGCACTTCATTTTCGATTGCAGTGACGAAAGACTCAGCTTCTCCGCGCTCCGACCGGACGCCGCTAGGGCTTCCGCCGCGGCTACCATGCCGTCGGGACCCATACTCACTCTGTTTGGGTTTCCCACCACCAAGGGAAACAAAATGCAGCAGTGGTGGTAACGATGGTCAGCCGCAACGCTTGTCTCCGGTGATCCAAATGCAGCAGCAAAATCAAAACCGAGGCTTAACTAACAGAGAAGGAGAAAGGAACACTGCCAAGCTTTGTGGGAATCATCAAAATGGGCTTTGTGTGAATCATCAAAAAGGGCTTCGGCCCAACTCCAATGCCAAGCTTTATTCAGCTTCTGCCAACTATTAAATATAATTAATTAAAATTTTAATATAAATAATTAATTATTTAAAATAAAACAATTAAATTCAAATAAAAATGAACAAAGTATAAAACAAAAAAACATAAAATAATTGAAAACAACCAAAATTAATTAATTAATTAAAATATAAATTCAACTCAACTTTGCGCATTTAAAATATAAACAACCTAATTAAAACAATAAAATCTTATTAACAATAAAAATATAATAGTGACATAAAATTTAAACAAAATGGACAACATGAGGAAGGAAGCGACAATGGACTGACTAATCGAAGAACACTGACCATGTCTGCCTGTATGCACCAAAAAAACAAACTCCACGAAGAAGAATAAGTTGTGCCTCTGTCTGCGAAAGAGAGCAAAGAGAAGGAGAATGTAAAATCAGAAAATGAGGAAGACGAAACTCTTATTGTGCCGATGAAAGATGAAGAAAAATATAAAGAAAAATAAAATACTAAGACCGACCTAAAACTTGTGCCTCCGAATTGACGTGGAAAGAGAACGAAATGCGATTTGAGAACTGGAACATGACAAAAACCTAAAGTCTGAATCAAACTGTTTAAGAATCTTTTAGTAAGATTTTTTTAAGTTCTAAAAAAAATTAAAAACCTTTTTAATTAAGGGTAATATAGGTATTAAATTAAAGTATGGAGGTGCAGTGTGAAATACTTTGAGGTGTAGGGTGAAACACCCCATTCCATAACAGCATCGGCCCAGTCTTTCATTTGCCAATTTTAATTGGAACCTCCTCCCTGTCCCACCACATTCCCAATCTACCCTCGGCTAACATTAAAGTTGGTGATTAAGAAATTTTAGTTTTCACCAACTTTCATTTAAAGTGTTCCCATTATATAAACATACACCACCACACGACGGAAATCACATTCTTTTTCATTGTACTATCCTTCTTTTGTTTTTCTTTTATTATAAAAAACAATTATTTTATAAATATTAAATCAAAATTACATTTAAATATATTTTGAATATAATATTAGATAAATAAATCTAACAAAATAAATAAATTAATTATATAAAAAAAAACTTAAATACATAAAGATATTCTATAAATAAAGCTAAAAAAATTAAACTAATAAAGAAAAAAAATAAAATTAAACACTGAATCACACTCTCCCTTCTTTCCTTCTCCTATAGAAGCAAGGTTGCACCTCCCTCCAACATTTCGTTGGCCATTTCCGATTGAACGTTGAGGATGTTCGGTCAAGGTTTTGCTTTCGACTAATTGATGTGCTTGTGTAGGTCTCATGTGCTAGCCCATGGAACTTAGGTGTTCTTTTGATCAACTTGTATAGCTAGTCTTAAGAATTTTTCATTTCCTCTATTTCACTCCAGAACCTGTTTCAGACCTGAGCTTCAACTACAGGCAGAGATTATACCAAAACAAAAAAAAATAACATGGAGAGGAACCACTATTTACAGATTTAAAAATTTTCAAAAACCAATGCTACACATAGAAAAAGAAAAAGAAAAACTTACAAGACTAACTCTACAAACCTAAAACTTAATTCATTAAAGTCCCCAGCAACGGCGTCATTTGTTGAAAGGATTTTTGTCACCTAAAATATCAACAAACCTAAATTTCTCACTAATATAATATAAGGACAACCTAGGATATAATCTGTGAACTTAGTACTTATTAAATTTAGAAATTGTAGAATTAAAGCTTCGTCAATCCAAAACGTAACCTTGAACATTACCTCTATTTGGCTTTGCAACTATTAAGCTATGAAAATTTTCTAGAGCTTTCTAAAGTAGAGACACTTAAGACTGATAATTGTCTATTCAAGCTTGTTATTTAAAAGATTATCAAGCAAAAATATTTAACATGTTTAGGATTGAATTTTATTCTTTTTTGATCCATACACTAATATAATTATTCTCTCTTGTAATGTTTTGATAAAAATAGTCAAATCAGAATCCAATAAATGAACCGTTGGAGCAGAGTGATATATGCCATTTGAGTTTTTCAAAGAGTATAATATGTTTGCTACCTTTTGATTCACATCTTAAAACCATAATGATTAATTAATCAAATATTAACTAAGGTTATTGATTCTCCATTCAAGTTGTTGAAATTGCTTTGTTGCATGCCATAAGAGGACAATAATAAATGCCTCCAATGCCTGATTAAGTAGCGTACTATTTCATGTTTTTGTATTTTGTGCTACTCATTATGCTTTTTCTGTCAACAGTTCCTTACGCACTCTAAATTTTGGGCTGCTTTTGTAACTCTCTTTTCTTCTTCTGCATCCCCATGGTCTTCATGAAATTTCCCTGTACCCAGCTCCTGCAACTTTTCTAGGGCCCCAGCCCCTGTACCTCTTAGTATCACCTTACACCATATAACACTGCAAAGGACCACTCAAATGCACATGGATATGCTAAATTTGTAGAACACCAAGGTCATTGAACACCCCTAAACACATATAACATGTTATTAAAAAGTGTGTGCAACATTTTTGTTGTTTTAGTGTTTGAATAGCCTCGTTAATGAGAGACTTTAGGCTTCTTTGGTCAGTTTTAATCACAAATCTATGTCCTAATAGGTAATGTCTAAACTTAGCAACTACATCTGTAATGACATAAAATTCCCTTGTATAAGTTTATTCTCTTTGTATTTGAGGGATAAGTTGAGAAGAAGGCTATTGGTGTTGTTCCTAACTAAAAAACAACACCAATTCCTATACCAGAGGCATCAATGTCTAGAGTAAACAATTTGGAGAAATCAAGTAGTGCCAGGACAGGTTTGGTAATTACAGCTTTTATATTTTCAAACGCAGCAGTAGTTTTAATCCAATGGAAGCTTTCTTTCTTCAATAGATTAAATAAAGGGGTTGCAATGGAAGCATAACTTTTGATAAATTTCCTATAATATCTTGTGAGTCTTAAGATTCCTCTTAATTGCTTCAAATTAGTAGGACAAGGATAATTTAAAACAACTTGGACTTTCTCTCGATTCATTGCTACTCCACCTCCTGACACAATATGTCCTAAGTTATTCATCTACTGTAAGCATTTGGAGAGTTTGGCATATGATTTGTGTTGTTGCAAAACTTTAAGAACCAACTCCAACTGTTGCAAATAGGCTGATTATGTGGGATTTTATATGAGTATATCATTAAAGAATACAAGGACAAACTTCCTTAAATAATATTGGGATATCTCATTCATCAATCATTGAAATGTGGACGGAGCATTTGTGAGCGCAAATGGCATGACAAGCCATTCATAGTGACCTTGGTGTGTCCTGAAGGCTGTTTAATTCCCATCCTCCTCCTTTACAAGAATATGGTGATATCCAGATCTTAAGTCTAACTTAGAAAAATAGGTTGCTCCAAATAACTCATCAACAACTAGAATAGGAAAACTACCTTGATTGTGATGGCATTTAATGCTTTATAATTCGTACAAAACTTCTAAGTACCATCTTTCTTTTCTATAAGAAAGATTGGAGATGAAAAAGGACTCATGCACTAGTAAAAAAAAAGGATTATACAGCGCACATTATGCCACGGTTCACCAGAAACCGCAACATAATGTTGCGCGGTGGCAGTTTCGTAAATAAATTGAACTTATATGCCGCGATTCCCCACATAACCGCGGCATATACCCAAGTCAACCAACCCCTTTAATCCACGTCAGGGAAAAAAATTTAATGATAGGGGAATAGGCCGCGGTTGGTCAGAGAACCGCGGCCTATACCCCCTACTACCTGCTGACATTCCCATCAGTCAGCCACCTGCAATAAATTGACAGGGGAATAGGCCGCGGTTCTCTGACCAACCGCAGCCTATACCCCCTGCTACCTACTAATATTCCCATCAGTCAGCCACCTGCAATAAATTGACAGGGGAATAGGCCGCGGTTGGTCAGAGAACCGCGGCCTATTCCCCTGTCAATTTTTTGCAGGTGGCTCACTGATGGGAATGTCAGCAGGTAGCAGGGGGTATAGGCCGCGGTTGGTCAGAGAACCACGACCTATTCCCCCTGCTACCTGCTGACATTCCCCAAAAAGCAGTTGGGAGGCAGTTAAGGGGATTCTGAACGTTGGGGAATAGGTCGCGGTTCCCCTGGACAACCGCGGCCTATTCCCTGGTCTGAGGTAATTTTAAAATTTTCAGAGTATATGCCGCGGTTGGGCGCTGAACCGCGGCATATAAGTTAAAAAAATTTCAAAAATGTCATTTTGTATTATTTTTTTAAAATGAATAGGCCGCGGTTGGGTGTAGAACCGCAGCCTATTCCCCCTTTATGTCGCGGTTAAGTGTAGAACCGCGGCAGATTCTCCTTCTGAAGGTAAAAAAATAAAAATCGCGAAACAGTTTCGTCTTCTTCGCGAAACAGTTTCAAAGCTGCGTTTTGCTTCTTCTCTGTTAACGGCGACCCTGTTCTTCCATTCTTTATCATTTTTCATCGTTTAAAATGCATTTTGTTCGGTGCATTTGCCATTTTTTACGTTGGGGAAGATTTTTGACCGATCAGAATCGTCATTTTCTACCCTGAGATCGTGAACTGCATTTTGTCGCGCCCATTCCAGGTACTTCCTTTATGCCCTCGTCAA